>NC_056744.1:1596867856-1596893030 GCF_019279795.1 Protopterus annectens | reverse complement strand
TTGTATGCTGACATTTATTTATTTCCATGCCATTATGCGGTCATTTGCATAGAATGATTATTATATTGCTTCTCAGATGTGGTCATTAGCATACTATGCATGTCAGCCTATTTCTCTAGTAATGCAGATGTTCTATCTGTGCTTGTGAGTATGGAGCAGCTCTATTGTAGAAGCACATTACTTATTTATTGACATTTGATTACCAGGAAAGTCCGACAGGGTAGAAGTCCATTTTCAGCAGAGGCCCAGGGAGAAAAGCTCCAAATTATTTCAAAACATTTAAGAACAATAATTTTAAAATCTTCAAAAATAAAAAGTACAGTTTTGTACCTACCATAAATGTAGATGTTCGAGTGTACACCCTGCTGCAGTCATCACACTTGAGTTATCCTGTTGTCAGGCGGTCCCGCAGTCAGCTGGAATTCCAAAGTCTTGGTCCAGTGTCGGTTGCTGTCACTTCTTCCCTGACGTCAGTGCGCCAGGGGTATATATAATGCAACCAACGCCATTTTCTTCAGTTTTTCTTTCCCCAGATGTCAGGTGCCCCCAAAAAGGTGGTCAGTAATTAGTACCAAATTGAGTAAACTTGCACAAACACAAAATCCCTTCAGCTATAAGCAAATACATCAGGAAAGTATTGAAGAGATTTAGCCAGTAGGTCAGAGGGGATGGAGGGAGGGAGGGTAACCTGGACTGCAGCAGGGTGTACACTCGAACATCTACATTTATGGCAGGTACAAAACTGTACTATGTTCATCGTGTTACCCTGCTGCAGTCATCACACTTGGGTTGAATCCCAAAGCTAAGGATGGGTGGAGGTATCATAGAGGGTTAGAGGAGGCTAGGAGGCCCTGCAGAACTGCAGTGGCGAAGCCCGCCCTGGTCTTAGAGTAAAGTGGTAAGTGATAGTGTTTGGTAAAGGTGTGTACTGAACTCCAAGTTGCAGCTTCCAAAATCTCCTTGGTTGGAACCCCCCTGAGAAAGGCTGTAGAAGTAGCTGTTGCCCTGGTAGAGTGGGGCCTAATGGTAGCAGGAACTGGTTTTCCATGATGGGTATAGCAAAAACGTATGCAATGACCTATCCATTTGGAAATGGTTTGCTTTGATATAGCCTTCCCTTGAGAAGCTGTAGCATAGGATACAAAGAGCTGGTCAGATTTTCTGAAAGCCTTAGTTTTGTCCAAGTAGTAACGAAGTTGCCTGTGAATGTCCAAGGAATGCAGGAGTCTCTCACCTTTGTTCTGTGGATTTGGGAAGAAGGTGGGTAAGTGGATGGTTTGATTTAAAGCCACACTGGAAACCACCTTAGGCATAAAGGAAGGATTAGCTCGTAGAGAAACTCTGTCTGGATGAAAAATGAGGAAAGGTTCCACTGCCATTAGTGCCTGTAGCTCTGAGACTCTTCTAGCTGAATTTATTGCTAGCAGCAGGGCAGTCTTCCATGATAGGAACTGAAGATCTGCAGAGAAAGCTGGTTCAAAGGGAGGTAGCGTTAGTTTTTCCAGAACAAAATTGAGGTCCCATGTTGGTGTAGGTGCTCTCCTGGGTGGGCTAATGCTTTTTGCCCCTCTGAGGAACTGCCTTAGAAGCGGATGCGAAAATAAGGGTGGATCTGTGTTGTAGTGGGCCGAAATAGCTGAAGCATGGATTTTAATGGAGGAGAAAGAAAGTCCTTTGTGCAACATATCAGTTAAATACTGTAGAATGTGAGGCATGTGAGGCTGAATTGTGTCTTGGCCTTTAGATTGGTTCCAGGCACAAAACCTTTTCCACTTGTCCGAATAAGCCTTCCTGGTGCTTGGCCTCCTAGCTTCCAGAATAACATCCATAATTGCTTGGGAAAGAGAAGCTGGCTGGATGCTTAGTTGATTTGCCATGCAGCCAGATTTAAGGTTTTGAGCTGGCTGTGAAGAATCTGATTGTTTTGTTGTGTGAGTAAATGGGGAATTTGTGGTAATATCCATGGTGGGCTGTGGGCCATATTCCTCAATAGCGGGTACCAGTGCTGGCGTGGCCAGTCTGGGGCTATGAGAATCAGTCATGGTCTCTCCTTTTTGACTTTCAGAAGTACCTTTGTGAGGAGAGGCAATGGAGGGAAGGCATATACTGTCAGGTTTTTCCAACTGAAAGAGAGTGCGTCCACTTTCCACGCTTGATGGTGAAGTGTCCTTGTACAAAATTTTGTTAGTTGATAGTTTTGAGGGCTGGCAAACAGGTCTATGTCTGGAAGGCCCCATTTTTGAGTTATCATTGTAAATACTTGTGGATCTAGTTTCCACTCGTGGGGATCCATGATGTTTCTGCTGATGTCATCTGCCAATGTATTCTTCTGTCCTGGCAGGAATTGAGCTTGTAAATGAACTTGCTAAGCCAGAGCTGTGTTCCATAAGGTCATTGCTTGCCTGCACAGAGGGTAGGAGTGAGTACCCCCTTGTTTGTTTATGTACCACATTACTGTGGTGTTGTCCATCTTTATTGTCAGTTGTCCTGGATGTAATAGTTCCTTGAAGGCTGTCAGAGCTTTCTGTACAGCTAGCATCACTTTTTGATTGATGTGCAGGTTCCTTTGATCTGCAGTCCATACGCCTTGAACGCACTGTCCTGCCATGTGAGCCCCCCAGGCGTAATCTGATGCATCTGTTGTGATAGTTGGCCTGGCTGGGGGCAAGGTGAAAGGTTGACCCTTGTTGAGGTGACATGCCTGTGACCACCATAGAAACTCCTGTTGTAGGCAGGGAATGAGAGATATCATTGTGTCCAAGCTGTGGCTGTGTTGAGACCATATGCTTTTTAGGTACCACTGTAATTTCCTCATATGTAGCTTTGCAAATGGTATTAATAGTATGCAAGATGCCATGAAGCCCAAGGCCTGCAGAATTTTTCTTGCAGTTAATTGGGCCTTTGTTGCCATTGTTTTGAAATATTGAGTCAGTTGTAGTTGTTTGTCTGGTGTCAGATAAGCCTTCTGGGCCGTTGTATTCAAGCTGGCACCCAGGAATGTCATATTTTGTGAGGGTACTAGTTTTGACTTCTTTTCGTTTACTGTGTACCCCAGGCAATTTAGTAGATGTTTCACAAAAGCCAGATGATGTAATAGAATGTCCTTGTTTCTGCTTGGATGAGGCAGTCGTCCAGGTATGGGTATATTTGAATTCCTCTTTGTCTGCAGTATGCAATTACTGGTGCCAGGCATTTTCTGAAGACTCTGGGCGCAGTAGATAAGCCAAAGGGCAGTGCAGAGAATTGGTAATGGGTTGAACCTGCAATGAGATGGAGGTATCTTCTGCAACTTTGTCTGATAGGGACATGCAGGTATGCCTCCTTGAGGTCCAATGTTACTAGCCATGCTTCCTTGCCCAACATGGGAAGAAGCTGCTGTAGTGTTAGCATCTTGAATTTGGGTACTTGTAAGTAAGTGTTTAGAATTGAAAGGTCCAGAATTGGTCTCCAGGCATTGTCCTTTCTGGGCACTAGAAAGAGTCTTGAGTAAAATCCTTGACCTTGCTCTCGAGTAGGTACCAGTTGAATGGCTCTCATGTCCATGAGAGCTGTAATTTGTTTTTGTGCCTCTGTCCATTGATTTTGTGGCAGGTTTGGCATTCCTCTTTTCCTTGGCAAGGTGTGAAAATCGAATCTGTATCCTCGTAAAATTATGTCTAGGACCCACTTGTCCTTTGTGACAATGTGCCATTTGTCTGAAAAAAGTACGAGTTTTCCTCCCAAGGGGGCTGCCAAGAGAGTGTTGCTTGGCCAGATGAGGTGCAAGTCATTGAGTTTGCCTTCTGGTAGATTGGGACCTGTCTTCTCCTCCCTTCTGTGTTGTAGTGCCCCATTGGCGAGGTTTGTACTGGGCATGTGGTTATCCTCTGCCCCTTGGGTGTCTGTATTTACCCCTCTGTGGTCTGTCTGTAGCTGGAAAGGACCAGTTTTTTTGTTGGCCAGTTTCTGCTGAAGCGAGGGGGCTGTACCTGTAGGAAATCTTTGACTGTCTGCATAGATTTTGCCTTATCCTCCATTTTCTTTAAGACTTCTTCTGCTTTAACTCCAAAAAGAACATCCTGCTGTAAGGGAGCATCTAGAAGTTTTGCTTTAACATGATCAGGTAGAACTTGTTCCTTTAATCAAGCATGCCTACGTATAACAGACCCAGTGACAGTTGCTCTGCAGGAGGCCTCCAAAGAATCAAACCCACATTGTAAGGTATGTTTGCCCACCTGTTCAGTGGCATGCAACAGATCCTGCATTTCTTTCAATTCAGATTGTTGAGGGAGAGTGGTAATTTTTTGCTTTAACTGAGAGATTAGAAATTGCTGATACTTAAGCATGTGAAATTGGCAATTTAGTGCCCTCATAGCTAGAGTGACTGAGGTGTAAACCTTTTTCCCCCACCTGTCTAGTGCTCTGGAATCCCTCACAGAAGGTACAGGATTTTTAGCCATAGAAGCCTTAGCCCCCTTGGGACCCTGGGAGATTGTCTCTGGGTCAGCAACAGGGCTTTTGTAAAGAAATTTGTGGGAATCAGGCACTCTATAATATCGGTCAGGCTTAGCCGGAGCAGGAGGTAGAGAATCCGGGTTAAAACTGGATTCTAAGTAAACATCATCCACAATGACTAAAACTGGTGGGATGGCAAGTGGTCTGTGTTGGGGGAGTAAAAGAAACTCTCTGAGCCTTTTCTTCGAGTCAGAGTAGTCCTGACCTTCCCAGTGAAAATGTTCCCTCATAGTGTGTAAAGCTTCCCCAAAGGAGTAGTCTTCAGGAGGAGAAGCTGAGGGAATGGAATCCTCAGCATCAGAATCTTCATAAGGGGAGAAGGAGTAATCTTGGTCCTCAGAGGAGTCTGAAGAATTGGACACTTGTTCAGAGGATGCATAATCTTCCTCTTGTCTATTCCTTTTGTCAGGAGGTGGCTGGTAACCCCTGATTAAAGTGATCAAATCTTCAGCCATTTTGAGCATCTGTTTCTTAGGCATGGGGCCTTGAACAGGGACTGAAGTGCAGTCTTTTTAGATTTAATAGGAGTCTTAGTCTTAGAATACGATTTAATGGTGAGCGTTGTCGGTCTGAAAACGCCTTCAGAAACCGATGGCGTTTCTGCAGCACCGACATCTTTTTCAGCAATGTCGTCGGTAGGGCCTGAACTAAATGGCTGCGTCGGCCTGGTACATTCCGTCAAAAAATCTGAAGCGGTCTCGGGTTCCAGATCTGCGTTAGTCAGGGGCTGCGTCAGAGCCTCACTGAGGACCGGAGAACCGGAGACCGGACCAGCCGAGGCCTCGGAATCTGGCTTAGGCCTGGGCTGTCTGTCCTTATCCTTGCGTTTTTTGTGCACACCGGTAGTCGGTTGCTCCGACGGCATGGTGTAGTTAAATTTCCTACCGAAGTAGTGTCGTGCGAAATCAAAGCATCTTTTAATAGTACGCTTATTAAACCTAGCACAAAAATTACAACTAGTGACGTCGTGGTCTGGGCCTAGGCAAGGTATGCAATAAGAATGAAAATCTAAATGAGGTATTTGCTTCCCACAAGAAATACAATTGTTAACTTTTTCTGACATCGGTCTGAGGCAAGAAAAGTTTCCCCAACGGGGAACTTAGCTTTATAGAAGACTTCGGTCTGAAATTCGAATTCGAAAATCTCAGTAGTCGGCCGACCGGCACTTGCGAACTGCTTCTGCTTCGGGCACCGCGGGGCAAGAAAGACAGAAGAAAATGGCGTTGGTTGCATTATATATACCCCTGGCGCACTGACGTCAGGAAAGAAGTGACAGCAACTGACGCCAGACCAAGACTTTGGAATTCCAGCCGACTGCGGGACCGCCTGACGACAGGATAACCCAAGTGTGATGACTGCAGCAGAGTAACACGATGAACATCCTATTCAGTTTAAATAATTATAACAAATTAACTATAATAAAAAATGGTTAAGAATCAATACCAGGTATATGACAATAATTTATTATTGATAGAAATTTTAGACAGTTTGTAGAAATATTAAAGGCAAGTTAGTGTAATACAAATAGGAATTGCATTGTGAAGTGAAGGAAAAACAGGATTATGATATATTTAGAGAAAAAGTCAGAGAAGAGAATTAAATAGCAGTAATGAAGTAAGAGAAGAAGGGAGAGTAATGAGGTATAAGGAATGAAAAGGTACTTGTCCACATTTATGGATATAGGTTAACCTGGTTTTGCGCAAGAACAGAGCCAGATTTTAGCTAGGAAGTCTTTCAGAGTGGTTTTGAAATGCGGAAGGGATGGCATAGACCTGATAGATGCAGGTAAGGAGTTCCAAGCCTTAGCAACCTTGTGCAAGTATTGACAGTGGCCAGCAGATTTGCTAGGTTTATAGACAGACAGGAGTTTTTGGTCACTGGATAACAAAGACCGACTGGGAACACAGTTCTGTTGAATTTTTTTTATTGCTGGACAGGCGCATGGTTGCTGAATAATTTTCTTGGTAGTAAGAAGTTGTGTATATGTTAGTTGATGTGGCAGTTCTAACCAGTTTAGACTTTTCAGTGCTATACTGTGGTGGGTTCTGAAAGGGGTATGTATGTGCTGCAAATTTAGCACTTTGTTGCAGCATTGTTCAAGTTTCAGTTTTTGTAAAACCTGGAGGTTAGTAAGGATGGGAGCGCCATCAATAAGAATGCAGAGAAGATGAGTAGTTGCAAGTGGAGTATTAGTTACATCGGTGAGAAAGGTTTTGGCTCTGTAAAGCATCCCTAGTTTTTGATGATTTTTTCTTATGCAATTTTGTATATGCAGGTCGAATGTAAGATTATAATCCACAATCACCCCTAATAGTTTGCTATGAGAAGTGACTTCAGTGATTGTATTGTCAAGAGAGAGGACTTTAAATTTATTTTTTTCATGAGAGAGGGATTTAGGGAAAATAGTAGTTTGGTCTTTTTTGGGTTAAGCATGAGTTGTGAGTTACAAAGCCATATTTCAGTGGCTGCTAAAGATTCTTGAGTAATTTTTTGGAGGTGTACCACATTGTCAGATGTGCAAAGAGTGGAATCATCAATGTATTTTATTAGGGTGGCCTGTTGTGTGGAAGTATAGAGAATGTTGGTGAAAATGTTAAAGAGGAGAGGACCAAGGATAGAGCCTTGTGATACGCCGGTGGAGACTGGGAGGTAAGGAGAGAGCATAGAGTGCCTTTTTACTGACTGATACCTATTGGACAGGTAGCTTTTGAACCACAGAAGGATGGACTGAGGGAGACCTAGTGAGGGCACTTGAAGAAGAGGCTTTCTGCAACAAACTGTGTCAAAGGCTTTAGACAAGTCTAGAAATAAAGAAGAGACTAGTTTGCAATTGTTTTTGAATACATTTTGGCGAGGGATGATAAGATCGCTATAGGTCTAAAGTTATTAATGTCTGCTGAATTTCCTCCTTTGTGCATACAGATAATGTGTGACTTTTTCCAAGGAGAAGGAATGTGGGATTCCTGGATTGACCTATTTCTAAGAACTGAGACAGGATAAGTAATGCTATTGGCTGCTATTTTTAGGTACTCACTTGGAAGGTCATCAGCTGAAGAAGAACACAGTTTAAGTTTGTTTAAGAGTAGTTTTATATAGGATGTGGGCACAGGTTCATGAATGAGGTGGAGCGTTCATTAAGACCATTCTCATGGAAGGCTTTGGTTCTGCTAATTTAACTATATATATATCGATCTTTCTCTATATATAAATGTATGTACAGTGTATGTGCATGGATCGTGCAATCCCTAACAGAACCAAGATGCTATCCTCCAAAAAAAGGAAGCCAATCTGGTGGTCCCCTGCCATAAATAAACTCTACAACAGAAGAAAGAAACTGTTGCAAAAAAAAAAGAGTAAAATCCCATGACTGGAGGTACTCCCTGGTCAGCCTCAGTAAGAAGCTGAGATCGCTAATAAAATCCTCCAAAGCTAGTTATGTAAACAAAATCGTCACTGACTCTAAGGACAACCTCAAGGCATTCTATAGCTATGTCAAGAATCTCAATGGCAACACTCAGATCTGCTCTGAGTTACAGCACAATGGCACTAAATATACAGAACCAACTGATATTGCCAACATCCTGGCAGATAGGTTCAGTGCTAACTTCACCCCCCCCCTCTCATCCCCTAAAGGGCCCATCTCTATACCGGAAGAATGCAAAGGTCCTGTAATAATGGCTGCACAGGTAAAAAACACACTCTCCAAAGCCAAGAACATAGCATCCATGGGACCTGACAACATCCCAGGCTGTGTTCTACATGAACTACAGAACGAACTGGCACCCCACCTAAGTACCATGTTTAATCATAGCCTCACCTCAGGCTATGTGCCCACTGAATGGCGCACAGCAACGGTTATCCCACTTCACAAAGGGGGGAGCCACCACGGACCCCGGAAACTACCACCCCATTAGCCTGATGAGCCTGATGAGCCTGGTCTGCAAGGCTATGGAATGTATCATCATGGAACTTATAAATAATGACATTGGTCATCTCCAAACTCTGGACCCCACCCAGTTCGGGTTTGTAAAAGGCAGATCATGTCTCCTAAACCTGACAGACATCTTTGAAGCGGTCACCAAAGCCGTAGATGAGGGTAAGGTGGTTTACACAACCTATCTAGATCTCGCCAAGGCTTTTGACACCATCCCCCACTCTGGAATTATAGATAAACTCACTAAACTAGGTATAAATCCCTATGTCATAAGATGGGTTGCCAACTGGCTCACTGACAGAACCCATACTGTGAAAGTAGCAGACTCCAAATCCAACTTCAGACCAGTGCAAGTGGGTACCACAGGGTTCAGTCCTGGATCCTCTCCTGTTTGGTATCTACTTCTCTGAAGTACAGGCTAACAAAGAAGGTCTTTGGCTAATGAAGTTTGCAAATGACTGCAAACTAGGAGCCATAATCAAAACTCCAAAAGATGTGGACGTCCTACAAAAGGGCCTCACTGAGACAGATGCCTGATGTCAAAGCCATGGCCTCAAGCTCAATGCCAAAAAGTACATTGTCATCCCTTTTGGTAAAAACTCTGTACCCATGAACTACCACACAGGCGGTAGTCTACTAACACCAAAAGTGTGATAAGAGACCTTGGGACACAGGTGGACAGTAGTCTCTCCTTTGATCATCACATCGCCACAGTAGTCAGGAAATCCTTCTACATGGCACACCTCATCACAAAAGGTTTCTCATCCAGGAAAAAAGAGGTCATTGTTCCCCTCTACTCATCACTCATTAGACCCATTATAGAGTACAATGCCCCTTTTGGTATGTACCTCACAAGACATCTACAACAACTGGAAAGGCTGCAGAAATACCTCACAAAGAGGATTACTGGCCTCAAACAGATGACCTACGCAGACCATCTAAAAAAACTGCAGCTTTACTCTGTCACATATCTCCTACTCAGAGGCAATCTCTGCCTAACACACAAAGCTATGTCAAACCCAGAGATTTTGGACATGCTCCACTTAAAGAAATCCCAATCCCTCTGAGCTACACGCTCTTAGGGGACCTAAACCTTGTCACCACAATAAACAGAACATGCTGGAGAGATAGATTCCTGTCCCAGAGACTTCCCATACTCTGGAATAAACTACCTATCTATATCAAACAAAGCTCCTCATTAGCACTCTTCAAGAAAAATCTTGATGATTGGATGGGAGATAGGAGATTCACCCCGGGGATCACTTCTGTGGCTCTGCTCGACAGTGGCACAGGAAAATAATTTTCTTAGGTGGCAAAAGCCAGGGTACCTTTTGGCTAGGCTTATATAGGCCCTAGGGCAATAGCCTAGTACCTACCTATGAACATATGAACCTATATAAAACTCAAGCATCTGGGACACCATTCTTTTTTAAAAAGAAACTTTGAGAATCCATTCTTTAAAAAAAAATGGAGGAAACATCTTTACTGATTTATCATTTATGACATAGACAATCATACATTTATATAAATGAAAACATACCCGTTCACCTTATTTTCAGTTGCAAACATTATACATCACATATAATCTTATATATAGTCCTTGTCAATAGAACATTACATAGCTCATTCAATTCCTGCCTTTCCTGTAACCTCACCCTCCAAAAAAACATTCTGCATGTATTCTTCCCACAATTCCCATTTTTTCTATGTAATTTGTTCCTACCATTTTATACATATCCCACATACAGTTCTTTTATCTCTATTACTATTTGTTTATTTATTTTACATTCGTTTACTGGGAAAGTCCGACTAGACATAGGTTCATTTTCAGCGGAGGCCCGGGGAGAAAAGCTCCACAGTTAAAATATACAGACAGCCGGACACGCCCAGTCAACAAATGTAAATACATAAATAAATAAATAAATAGTAAACAAGATGTGAAACAATAGCATATAGTTCATAGTAGGAATGTTGAGCATTGCCATCATTCTAGTTGACAATTCTACAATCAAATAACTAAGACTACATTCATAGAATAAGTACAATGTTAAGAGTTTTGCCCATGTCTTATGTTTTTGATGTAGGAGGGTGTTAGCTTATCTTAGTACCAATGCTGTGATTGATGTGTTTTTTTAAACTTATTGAGGTGGGTAGTACTCATAGACAGATAAAGGTATGGGGCATATTGGTTATTATGGAGTGCAGGCTGTAGAGTAAGCATTAATTCTGAGGGGTCACAGGAGCATACCCAGGTATTCTTATAGTGTGCTTTTAGGAGTTTTTTAAACTGTGAGTTGGAACTTATAGAAGTCAGGTGGCTAGGAAGAGTATTCCAAGCTTTAGAAATAGAATACCTGAACAGGGATTACTTCTGGTATGGTTGGTTTAGACTTTAATTTCCATTTTCTAGTAACTGCTTTTTTGGCAGCCACCAGAACTAAACTTTGCAAGGCCGTACTATGTCTAGTTTCTTTAGTTACAACAATTTGCTCACCCAGACAGAGTAGTCTGCACTGATTTTTAAAGTCTGCCATCCCACTGCACTCCCAAAAATATGTTCCCAGTTACCTCTTTTTCCCCCTCACACTTCCAACATTTGCAATAAACCTGAGTAAAAATGATTTGGAGTCTGCTTGGGGACCTTGGATCTGGTATCTGCCCCTAGTGCTTCCGCCCAGTTGGAGCAGGAGAACTCTGGGATCCGGCACTCCCTGGTCGGGTCCATGAAGCCGGTTCAGATCTTACCAAATCCAACCCTGTCTCTGGGGGCCTCAGCACAGGTGAGTTCAGCTCCTACCTTGGCTTTAGAGCTTCCGCCTTCTGCTCTGGAGGTTCCTTCGGCTCTAACAACTCATTTGTTGGATCTGAGGAGTTCTTCATAGTGGGGGGGGGGGGTGGATTGCCTTTGAAGTTATGAGGAGGGTTCTAACTACCCCTCAGTCTGAGACACAATCTTCTTTGGATCTTCCTCCCAGTTCTGTCCAGGTGTCTTTGTCTCCTCACATACCCTCTCCACAGGTCCGCAGAGACCCTAGACCTCAGGATGTCCAACAGGGGACACCCCCTGTACTGAAACCTCCTCAGAATATCCCACTGACAAGGTCCTTCAGAAGAGGACATGCTAGAGGAAGCATCTCAACTCCCCAGAAGAGTCCATCACATCTGATACTGACCTCAGTGAAGAAGAAGGGTCCCCATGGTAACCTCCTGAAGATGTCTCCTTTGGAGACATCCTGGAAATCTTAAAGCAGAGAGGTGACTGATGGTCCACCTCCTCTTTAGCCAAGGAGTCGGTTTACCTGAAGGCCTTTTGGGCTCACCCTTCAACCTCTAGAGTGACCCCTCCTTCCAATGAGCTTATTGAGTTAATTTCTTGGAAGGCTTGGGAAACCCCAGACATCATAGAGCCTACTTCTAGGAGGCCAAATATATTACAGCCCCTAAGGCAAGAACTTTTTGACAAAAGGTATAGCAACTAATGCCATGGTTATGGCAGCAGCCATTAAAAAGGAGCTTTCCGAGACCAGCTCCTATATCCATCCTCAGAATAAGGACACCAGAACCATGGACAGATATGGGAAGCACATCTTTTTGTCATCAACCTTTGCCTTATGGTCACTGAATTATCTTACCACTTCAGTAGATTGCAGAGGGACCTGCTAAAGGAACTAGCAAACTCCCTCCAAGGAGCTGTAGCTGATGTGGGATCAAATAAAGTCAATGCTCAGCTCGCCACCCTAAATTCAGTCGTGAACTTGTCCATGAGACTTACATCATATGTAGCAGATGGAATGAGTAGGGCAGTGGGTTCAGGCATCCCTCTCAGTAGGCAGGCCTGGATGTACCTTTGTATTTCGTGAAGCCCTTCAAGTCTTCCTTCATTAATGCCCCTTTTGATGGCTGTTTTCTATTTGGGCACAAAGTAAAATAAACACTCAACATTTGTAAAGAAGAAGGTAAGACCTTATCTGCCGTAGGAGTACTTCTTTTCCACACCTACTAGACCCTTTCACAAAGGCCAAAGAGGTAGTGGAAAGATGTCTTTCAGAAAATCTCAGAGGTCTTTCTAAGATGCACAGGGTGAAAGTTCCCCTAGAGGCAGAGGGGGGATCAAGAATGAAAGATGCGGCCCTGGCGGCAGGAAGGCCCGCAAAATCAGGTCTCCAGAGAATTGTTCTTTGGTAGACGCTTCCAGCGCTCCTGAAGGAGTGCCTAATCGTTCGCCTCAGGAGGCAGTCGGGGGTCATTTATCTTTGCACCATGAAACCTTGCAAAAGATAAATGACAAATGGGTGCAGGATATAATATCCAGAGGATAGATCAGTGCCTTCTTCTTCCCCGCTCCCATAAACAAGTCATTTCCAGACGTTCCACCCAATCAAAAGGAACAAGCAACATTAGAAATCCAAACGTTGCTAAGAAAAAGAATCATCCAAAAAGTCCCCGAAGACCAGAGATGATTCGGAACTTACTCAAGATTCTTTTTAGTTCCAGAGAAAACAGGGGACTGGAGAACCATTTTGGACTGCAGCAATCTAAACAACTCTGTAAAAAAGGCTACGTTTTGGATGGTGACACTGCAGTCAATACTTCCATTCTTGGAAAAAGACAATTGGATGCACCCTATAGACCTTCAGGATGCGTACTACCACATTCTAATGAAAAGGCAATCCAGAAGGTTCTTGCACTTCCAGCTAGAATCCAGTCATGTCCAGTTTTGAGCTTTGCCCTTTGGTCTCACTACAGCCCCCAGAGTGTTCACCAAATGTATGGCAGTAGTGGCAGCTCACCTGAGAAGCAGAGGATTCCGCATGTTTCCATATCTGGACAACTGGCTCATAACCACCCCGACCAGGCATCTTCTGCTACAAGCCAGGGAGTATACCCTTCAACTATGCTCCTCCCTAGGTATTACTGTAAACTTTCAGACTTCATATCCATCAGAAAATGCACACTAAGAAATCTTGTTATTCTAGCAACTTTCTAAGTTCATAAGACTAGAATTTAAACTTTCTCTCTATGTTTAGGTATTTGTTCCCCATTATTTTAGGCTTTGTCCAGATTGTGCTAAGAGGTCGAGAGGTATACTACCATGTGAGTACAGTAAGTTGGAAAAGAAACAGTTAAATGTTACCATGTAGGACTAATCCTTGTCAGACCAGGAATCAGGCACTTGTTAGTTACTGCAAACTGTTAGAATGATGCCAAAAGCTGTATAGTACCATTTGAATTATTTGTTTATATATAATAACAGTGGATCCAGAAACAGATTCATACAGATATAAGGTTAAAAGAGAAAGAAGCGTTGAAAACATAATACAATGCAGTAACTCACTAAGATGTAGCATGTACACTAGGAAGTGCATTTGGCTATTACATGGAAATCAGCAACAAATAATATATGAAGTGAAAGGAAAATATGAGTGTATACTAATTTTAAACGTTATATCACTCATGCTTCTACAGATGTCAAGCAGCCCATTCATAAAAAATAATGCATTTGTCTTGTAGTATTCAGAAATCAGCACATAAAACTAGAAACTGAAAGGAGCAGAAGAGTTTGTCTACAAATGCTCTAACCTTCTGTCACACACTTGCTTTCTATGGAATTACTAGCAGGTCAGAAAGTGACTACACCAGGCCAGTATTCAAAAATCAGAACACAGTAAAACATGAAATGAAATAAAGAGAAATATGGTTTCCTTCCACTACTGTTTGTCTCACTCAAATGTTTTCTAGAGGTAGAGGCAATGTCATAAAATTGTTGTAGTTGGCAAGGATTCACAATCACCACAGAATAAAATATGACATGAAAATCAAAATGTTTACCAATGTTTAAAAGCCTTGCATTGCTGATGTGCTCTCTAGAGTAGCAGCAGCAGTCAGGCAATAACATTCCTGAAAGACTAGTTTTCTCAATGGCTAAAATGCACAGATTAAACTACTGAGTGGCTCACAGGGGCAAGTGAAGCCAGTACAACTGCAATTTGAGATGGAATTTGGCTAACACCTTTGAAACTTCCTGCAGGCACTCTTCCCCCACCCCCCTCAGCCAAAGGTGAGCATGCTCAGAAAGGCAAACCTGAAATGTAAACAAAGGCTGAATCAAAACAAAAAATCCCTGGGACTGTCCCTTTAAGATATTTACTAGAACAAATCATTACAAAACAATACCCATATAAAGAGACATTTGGCAGTCTAAAAAAAAGTAGATGCTACCAAAATTCACAATAGTCAGAGTCATAGCCATCTCACCTAATTTGGTACTCCCCAGAAATCTTAAAGTTGTAAAGTTGAAGATGGAAAAATGCTGAAACTAGCAAATAGCTTGCTACTTCTTCTTCTGGCTTTTCCCAGTTAGGGGTCACCACAGCGGATCACCTGTCTCCTCATGACTGGCAGTGGAGTTTTACAGTGTTGAGTTGCCAGCCCAGCGCCCAACCTTCTACAGAAGGCACACACACTCACGCCTAGGGGCAATTTAGAGCATCTAATACACCTACAGCATGTCTTTGGGAGGAAACTGGAGCACCTGCAGGGAACCCACACAACCACAGGGAGGACATGCAGACTCTGCACAAAAGGAACCCCAGCTGAGAATCAAACTGGAGAACCTCTTGCTGTGAGGCGAAAACACTGACCGCTGCACCACCATGGCCATCCTAGCAAATAGTTTAGTTTGCTACAAATGTAACAAATGGTTTGTTGCAGCTACAATATGGCACATGAAACACATTAGCTGTTTAGCACTGGAAATACAGTATCAGCATTCAGAACACTGCAATACCACCTCGTTGGCATTTGCCAACTGCACCGTCTAACATCTTAGACCTAGGATAGCTACTCTCTTCATCCTGCCCTAACTTTGCCTCTGGCAATATTTATGCAGAAAAGAAAGATAAACTAAACGTATCTGACCATAACACTTGAAAAACATCTGAAGATATATGAACGCAAAAACATCTGGACATAATACATTTTTTACAAAGGAAAGAATAAGAACACAAAAGTGGGATATATTGGGAAGCAAAAAGTTAAGTGAAGCAGTAAAGTAGTCTAAACCTGAAGTGATAGACGAGCTGAGAAGTGATGGATTTAGTGTGGAGACTCAGATGCAGAGTGTCTCAGTGTGATGAGTCAATAAACCGACAGAGGGAGGTACAACAAAGCAGGACACTTTTGAAGAAGATCTGCCAAAGGGTGAAATACTGAAATTGTCTGAAGAGACTTGGTTGGAAGTCCATTTAGAATTGCATAGCAAGGAAAAGAACAGGAAACAGAAAAAAAAGAGGACACTTCAGGTAAAAAATATATAATAATAATCTACAGAAAAATCTGCTTGATTTAATAGAAGTGGACAGACAAAATAAGGTAGATGAGATAGACTAGAGAAAGTGATAGAAGACTGATAAAACATATGAACACAGTAACTGGGGCTAATAAGAGAGATTTGTGTACCATAACAGAAATATACAGAATATACTAATGTACAGTTTAACTGCTAACAGATAATATCTCTACTGCAAACCCACTGAGTAACAAAAGAAAGAAGAGAACAAGTAGAATGTAGAAGCATCGAACAGGGAGATAAATAAAGCAGCTAAGGAAAGAAGTCTTAATACTAGAAGAACATACAAGAATAGATTATCAAAAATCTCTGAAAATGAATGTGATAAAAGTGAGATACAGCATCAAAATAGATTAGGATTTATCTTACAAATTATTATCTCAGAGATAAAAATGCAGAGAGGTACTCCAGGGTCATTCTTTGGCACCTTGCCAATAACATCTCATCTCCTTTTTCACGATAATTTAAAACTGAATAGTTTATCAGCCAAGCAGCTTAAAGCACAAATACAAATAGTTACCACATTTTCAGATGATATAAGAATGACATTTAGTGTTGATGAATGTGCAATTATAACGGAGACGTTCAAATATAGTCAGGGAGAGGAATGTGATATAAAAGTACTTGGACAAGAGGAAGTGCATAAATATTAGGGGATAGATACAAATGGTCTGCAATAAAGAACAAACAAATGAGAACAACATTTAATACGGAATATTTAGACTAAAACTAATACTGAAAATTGTTTTGATATATAGCAATAAATCAGATTACTTTTCCTGTTCTTACAGCATTGGTGTGACTGACTAGCCCCATAAAGAGTTGCATTAGCTAGACAGGAAATTAAGAAAACTGTTTCATGTTCATCAAATGATATATAAACATGTGCTCATGGAATGATTATATATTCCTCGGTCTGAAGGATGTATGAGCATTCTTGAAGTGGACTGCATACATATTTGTTGACAGATCCAAACAGTGAAAGTTCTAAACTATGAAGAAAATAAGTCTAGGATGACATCTTTGCTCAGATTATAAGAACCATTTTGGAGAAGACCAAAAACAGAAATCAAACTAGAAGTAGACAAAATCAGGTGGCAACAGAAAACGCTAAAACAAGAAAGAATATAAAGAAAGTGACCAGAAAAACAATTATAGTGGCAAGTAAAGACAGAGAGAGACAACAGTTGGAACAATTTTGATCAAGATTTGTTATACCAATGGCTAAGGAGAGGTGAATTTAACCAAAAACATGAAAGGTTAACAATAGAAACTCAGTACAGTGGACTACGTGCATGTTGGTTTACAAAGACTGTAGCAAAAGTGATAGATATTGGGCAGGATTCACGAATCCTCCGTGTAAGACTTAATAAATCTTACACAGAGGCTGCAGTTGAACAGTATGACATCAGCGAACCATGAATGTTCATTAGGGCACGCTGACTCATCAGTAACTCTTACACAGACTGAGTATGAAAGCAGGGGCGTGTCCGACTGCTGAGCAGTCTAAATGTTCACGCCCCTGCAAGTTGTTACAAAGCACAATGTCAGCACGCAAGAGCAAGGTCGCTCAAATGTACTTGCACCCAACAGCACACTCCCTGACACCGGAAACCCCAATCAAAGTTATAAAACGTAAAATACTAATTTTCTTTTTTTAATCCACGATATAGCTGCCCACATACCTCTCAACCTCTTAGAATAAGAAATCTGGACAAAGCCATTAAAAAACTGATACAAATAGGGAAATGTTTTAAATATTGCTCTTACAAATTAGAAAGTTGATAGAATAACAGGTTTTGCATTAGTATGCATGTTCTGTATGATATGAAGTCTAAAACTCAAATGTCTGTCATTATTTTCTAACTTCAATCTTTAATAATTTGCCAGAAAGCCACAATTTTATGAAAAATGGACCAAAATATAAGGCAAAAATTTGGACATTCTGCGAAAATCTGTACAGTTGAGAGGTATGCCCGTATTTGCGCGCGTGTGTGTGTGGGTGTGCCCATTGCCTAACCACAGTTAGCAATTGTGACAGCGAATAGCATATAAGAACTAATTATTCAAATTCTGCCAAATAACAATAGTGTAATGGTAGAGCATTAGCCCAAAGAGTAGGCATTTATGGTTTGAGTCCCACCACTACACTTCTTATTTTTTTTTTTTTATGTTCCAAATCAGTATATGAAATAATACCTGACATGTATGATTAAAATATTATAAAAAGCAGTGAAATAGCCAATTTATTATTGAAAAAAATATATATTTTAAAGGCTCCAGATTTAAGCAGTGCTTTACCCAGCTAAATAGGGTTGCCCAAAGTTTAGCAGTGCTTTATCCAGTGCAATGTGTTTGTGCTGACATGCACACCACGTCAACCAGGGCACTGTAGGGACACATATCCTACACAAGGGTATCATACAGACAGATGCCTGTCATCTGATACATGCTGTATAGCAGTAAGCCGACTATGGCATAGTCATCCACATGTACTATACTTACTATCCCGTCAGTACCACATAGGTGGTAGCCCTCAACATGTATGTTGGGTACCAATGTGTACATACAGCCTCATGTTATGTCATGTGTCCCTCGGTATCCACATATCCATAGGTATTCTATTTCTAGGGTGGTGACATCATCAGCCTTTGCAAAGAGGAATATACATCTTTAGTGTGTTTTCCCAGTCTTCAAAAAGGCCACTCCTTTTCAAACAGAATTGCACACACACAGTTAGCGTGTACAGGATTCAAACCCCTACCAAAGTACATTATGACAAGAGAGAGATGCATTACACAGCGTGCTATTTGCTTTATTGGGTGGTTTGGTTTCTCCCTCTGTATTTCTAGGGTGGTGACATCATCACTCTTTCCAAAGAGGAATATACATCTTTAGTGTGTTTTCCCAGACTTCAAAAAGCCCACTCCTTTCAAACAGAATTGCACACACACACACATACAGTTAGCATGTACAGGACTTAAACCCCTATTTAAGTACATTATGACACGAGAGAGATGCATTAGCACAGCACGCTATTTGTTTTACTGGGTCGTTTCTCTTCTCCCTCTGTATTTCTAGGGTGGTGACATCATCACTCTTTCCAAAGAGGAATATACATCTTTAGTGTGTTTTCCCAGTCTTCAAAAAGCCCACTCCTTTCAAACAGAATTGCACACACACACACACACATACAGTTAGCATGTACAGGATTTAAACCCCTATCTAAGTACATTATGACATGAGAGAGATGCATTAGCACAGCACGCTATTTGTTTTACTGGGTGGTTTCTCTTCTCCCTCTGTATTTCTAGGGTGGTGACATCATCACTCTTTCCAAAGAGGAAAATACATCTTTAGTGCGTTTTCCCAGTCTTCAAAAAGCCCACTCTTTTCAAGCAGAATTGCACACACAGTCAGTCAGCGCTTACAGGATTCAAACCCCTATCTATATGTGTTATACTACTACAGAGACATGCATTAACACGGCGCGCTATATGCTTTACTGGGCTCTTTTCTACACCTGCTATACTTGTAGGATGCTGACATCACCAGACTTTCCAAAGAAGAATGTAACTCCTTCATTGTGTCTACAGTCTACAAAAAGGCCACTCCTCTCAAAGGATGCGATACACATACACAACACCCCCCATACACACACATTCAGCATTTGCAGGTTTCAAACCCCTATGTAAGCATGTTATGATACTACAGAGACAGGCATTAACATGGCGTACTATATGCATTACTGGGGATTTGTCTACACCTGCTATACTTGTAGGATGCTGACACCACCAGATTTTCCAAAGAAGAATGTAACTCCTTCATTGTGTCTACAGTCTACAAAAAGGCCACTCCTCTCAAAGGATGCGATACACATACACAACATCCCCCATACACACACACACATTGAGCATTTGCAGGTTTCAATCCCCTACCTAAGGTATGTGATGATACTACAAAGACAGGCATTAACATGGCATGCTATATGCGTTACTGGACATTTGTCTACACCTGCTATACTTGTAGGATGCTGACATCACCAGACTTTCCAAAGAAGAATGTAACTCCTTCATTGTGTCTACAGTCTACAAAAAGGCCACTCCTCTCAAAGGATGTGACACACATTCACACAACACCCCCCCCATACACACACATGCAGCATTTGCAGGCTTCAAACCCCTACCTAACTATGTTATGACATTATAGAGACAGGCATTAACATGGCGTGCTATATGCTTTATTGGGCATTTATCTCCACCTGCTATACTTGTAGGATGCTGACATCACCAGACTTTCCAAAGAAGAATGTAGCTCCGTCTACAAAAAGGCCACTCCTCTCAAAGGATATGATACACACACATTCAGCATTTGCAGGTTTTAAACCCCTACCTAAGTATGTTATGATACTACAAAGACAGGCATTAACACGGCACGCTATATGCTTTATTAGACATTTGTTTACACCTGCTATACTTGTAGGATGCTGACATCACCAGACTTTCCAAAGAAGAATGTAGCTCCATCTACAAAAAGGCCACTCCTCTCAAAGGATGTGACACACATACACAACACCCCCCCACCACACACACACACACACACACACACACACACACACACACACACACACACACACACACAACATTTGCAGGTTTCAAACCCCTACCTAACTATGTTATGACACTACAGAGACAGGTATTAACATGGCACACTATATGCTTTACTGGGTGTTTCCTTTTCACCTGCTACATTTGTAGGTTGCAGATATCTTCGGACTGGTCATGGTAATGTCTGCAGTAATTGCAGTAATGAGCCATGTGTGTTGGAAGGTGTCCAATAGCTCTGTGTGAGTCATCTGGACAGGTGTATGGGTGATTGTATGTCTGGCCATGGGATATCTTCTGTGTCCCTGCTACACAGATGCACAATGGACTGTACATATATGAGCTATCTTGTGTGACCTACTTTTCACATGCACAGTATTCAACTTGGACATGTTGCACATGCCAGACACACTCTGTCTAGGTGTGTACATGCCCTAGGGCAGATAGCCTAGGATCAGACTCTGCACCTATGATAATGTTCAGGATTCACACCTGTTTATTGATGATCCCCTTTGCAGGTGTTTATCGTCTTTGTTTCCCCACTTTCTATGAACAACTTAGGTATCTGCAGCAAAGATGTGATTATGACCGGGTTCGACTATATTGTATATGTGTCTATTGTCATATAGCTGTGTGCACAGGCCAGATTGCTGGATAGCATGTGGTTCCTGGGTTGACACCTGTAACTGCCTGATAGGTATGGACCATTGCTATACTCTGACATGACCTATGTGTGTGAGCATGCCCAGTGTAACCTTTCAGAATGTTGCTGACTGAGTTCCACTACCATAGTTGATTTATTCAACGTTTTACCTGTAGCTAAAAGGCTTGTAGTCTGCTCATCTGCAAAATAAAACACCCCTGTCAGTCTCAAACCCCAGACCTTGGACACACTAGACTGCATAAATTATTACTAAGCCACAGCAGATATAGAATAATTTGATGCTGTAATAAATATATCATTCCTTACAATGAAGGAATGTAAAGGAATAATAGAAAGGCCATTAGACAAAGCCTGTTCTGTGAATCCTTAACAGCCAGTGTTGTGGAATTGCATTACATGACAGTGACAAGAGAAGCAGTCATTCTAGCAAACAATAACGTTACAGAGGCACTTTACAAACCACACACAGTATCAGGACACTACAAACACTAGCATATCTGAGTGGGGCAGACGCCATAGCTCTTAAATATGTTCTATGCAAGTTCATGATTGTGCAATGTATGTTAGCTGTGTCAGTCTCAATCCCTCTAAAAAGTATTGCCGTCATGTATAGAGGTGAGGTATTACACAATGAATACTGACATTAATAACAGTAGACACTGCTTGCAACTGCAGCCACTAACATTTTTTTTGTCAGTTAAGCTTTTTAAGTTTTCACTTCTCTTAGTTAACTCCAGTGTTGCAGTGTCTCTTGACAGAAACATAATGGGCTGTTGTTTTCAGAGTTTTAAGTGCTGGGCTGGGTTTGTGTACTGCCTGTGTGATTGCCTGATTCTGATTATTTCCACCTGCTAGCTCTGCTGACTCTCCCTGGTTAACTTCCTACTGTTTGTTGTGCTTCCTTTTCCCTTTCCATTCCCTCAGGGGGGCGGACACAGTGTGCACCTTCTATTTCTTGACTTTAGCTAGGATACCTACTGACACACCTCTTCCAGTGATGAACAACTGACAGCTAACACATGCCACTCTGCTCCAATGAGATTAGCTTCTTTCATACATACCCCCTCATGATGTCACCTATATCCTACTCTGTTACTCCCCTTATCCTAGTCTTACACTCCACTGACTGTGCTCATTTGCTATGTAGACTTGGGATTCACTAACCCTCATTTGCATAGGATTGCCTACTAATGCTTGGTTACATCTCTTAGACTGGGCTCCCCCCTTAGCAACCCCTACTCGGTAGCCATGTTGTCTTCAGCCTGCCATTGCCTTGCATTGTACATTACAAATTCACATAAAATCCACATTTCTGGATTTTTATTATTAGTTTTCTGGTTTTTAGAGCACAGCCCTTTAGTGCAGCGCTGCGCTACACTTAAACATCGGAAATCGGACAAAAAAAAAATAAATACATTTTTTTTTCATTTTGCATCAGGAAACATTGCCAATGGCCATATATTTGGCCATTGGCATGCTTCCTCTACTGGATGCAACCTTTATTTTGAGCTATCATGGCTCCGTTTTGCTATTTGCAGACCGGTACTCAGTTGTCAACTGAGTACATTTCTGCAGATAACACTACTCTTACTCGGACAGGTTCGGGTTTCCTGAATCTAAAATCTACCTCATTTGCATGCCTTTCAGCTGCAATTGAGGTAATTTGCATGTCCCGGCCCTGTCCGTGTAAGAGATGTGTTAGGAGCTCTCTTGCACACCCCTGCAGGCTGTTCCTGGATCGCTCGTCGGACATGATGGCTGCATGGAGTCTTACTCTACTCTTAGACTCTGTGTAAGCCATCGTGAATCCAGCCCATTGATAAATATGGGTTCTGCAGTACAGAACTCAAAACAGTTGCTCAGTGTTGTTGGTTATAATATAGCAATGGCTATAAACTAAAAGACACAATAAAGCTGAAATGATGCATGTAGCTGAGAAGCATCTAAAACACGAACCATGGGGAATTAATGAAAAAGAATTACTTATCACTATGTATCACATTATACCAACAGTAAAAACATTAGAAGTAAGAAAAACAGATATTATAGTAGAAGAAAAAAGGACAAGCATAGCATTATTTGGAGAAATAGCAAACACCTACCGAATTTAATAATGTCCTGCATAATGAGAGATAAAGTCATAAAATACCAGGATATACAAGCAGAAGCTAAAACAATGCAGAATAAAGACACTTGGATTGTTCCAGTAGTAGCAAGAGCAACATGGATAACAAAAAAAAAAAAATCAAACATACTTAAATATACAGCCATTGCAGATGAACAACCGAAAGATGCAATTCTGGGTACATTGTAGGTATTGAGAAGATCACTCTTGGTAAACATCAGCGACTGAGGCAGTACTAATTCCATGAACTTTAATTGGAACCTAATAAAACAAAAGTACGATAAATACCTCCACCAGCACCATACACAGCAGCTGCTCACTTTATAGGAACGAAACTGGATGTTTAAAATCAAAGGATATTTTTATTTCAGAACAGTTAGCGCTTTCACCATACTGGCTTCATCAGACTATAAACACTCAAATATTCATTCATTTAAATAACTAGACTATGAAACTGATTGGTTAACATAATAACTGATGTCATAATTAATTAAAAACACATGTCTTCCTTTATAACCATTGTGTGGACATTCTGAATAAAAAAACATAAATATATGGCTTCATAAAAAATAAATAATCTCAACATTCATCATAAAAATTCATCAAAAAATATATATATATGTATGTATACATACTTTTCATAGCATACATATTTTTAAAGCATCAAACTCATACAGCGTTATGTTGACACTGATCATACAACATCAAATTGAATCCCATGTAATTTATAAATATCATATTTGAATAGTAAGCATAAAATCTCTCTGACTAATGCATCAAATAAAACTTGTTCAATAATAATATTATTAATAAAAATATTAATAAAAATATATATATATATATATATATATATATATATATATATATATACATATATGTAATAATGTCAATCTAATAATGAAATGTCTCTGAATTATACATCTAATTAAAATATTTAATTATGTCATAATGAGTTGTCAATAATGCAGTTCCGGTTACTAGCATTATATATATATATATATATATATTCTTTATCATTAACATTTTCATTAATAACATCATTATAGGTTTATTAAATATTTTAATTAGATGTATAATTCAGAGACATTTCATTATTAGATTGACATTATTACATATATATATATATATATATATATATATATATATATATATATATATATATATATATATATATATATATATATATATATATATATATATATGGATTTTTATTAATAATATTTTTATGAATAATATTATTATTGAACAAGTTTTATTTGATGCATTAGTCAGAGAGATTTTAAGCTTACTATTCAAATATATTTATAAATTACATGGGATTCAATTTGATGTTGTATGAGCAGTGTCAACATAACGCTGTATGAGTTTGATGCTTTAAAAATATGTATGCTATGAAAAGTATGTATACATACATATATGTATATTTTTGATGAATTTTTATGATGAATGTTGAAATTATTTATTTTTTATGAAGCCATATATTTATATTTTTTATTCAGAATGTCCACACAATGGTTATAAAGGAAGACATGTGTTTTTAATTAATTATAACATCAGTTATTATGTTAACCAATCAGTTTCATAGTCTAGTTATTTAAATGAATGAGTATTTGAGTGTTTATAGTCTGATGAAGCCAGTATGGTGAAAGCGCTAACTGTTCTGAAATAAAAATATCCTTTGATTTTAAACATCCAGTTTCATTCCTATAAAGTGAGCAGCTGCTGTGTATGGTGCTGGTGGACGTATTTATCGTACTTTTGTTTTATTGGATTTGTGAAGCCACTGGTACCTTTACCGTTTGGTGGAGTGTGACTTTTTCATTAACATTTAATTGGAACCTGACTTAATATATTAGAAACCCTAAACATTTAGAAAAAAAAGGAATATAGTATTAGCAGTTGCAAGACATGCAAATAAAACACACATTTTTTTTTACTGGGGGGCATGCCCAATGCACCCCTAATGTGGAGGGCTTCACCCCTATATCCCTTTACATTGTTACTC
>NC_056744.1:1596835356-1596865356 GCF_019279795.1 Protopterus annectens | reverse complement strand
AAAATATATATATATATATATATACATATATATGTACATATATATATATATATATATATATATATATATATATATATATATATATATCTGTATACACATATATGTATGTATACTCAAACACGCACACATACACTGTCTCAAGTATTTACCTTTTACACAAGCGTGGTGACATGCGTGAATGGGCGTACCTTCGTTGAAGGTTGTGCATCAGAGCTGGCAACTAGGCACGTAAAAATCTACTGCCAATCATTAGCGGATCGGAGTTCCCCTGTGGCGACCCCTAACCGGGAAAAGCTGAAAAGACACAACAACAACAACAACAACAAGGCAAATAATAAAAAAAAATTCATATACACTAAGAAGAAAAAAAACCTTGCACTTGTGCTTGAGCCTTCACAATGGTGCATTATTTTTTTATTTTAATTTTAGTCTCAAATTGCCTTTAGTTCCATCTTTTTAAGTTCTGAGAGTTTCAAGCTCCTTAAACAGACAAATGGCAAAGACCAAATTAAAAAATAATGCATTTTATTTATTTATATATTTTGTGTTTGTTTTCCTATATCCACTGGGGGGCAGTGCAGTGCAGCAGTCAGTACCATGGGCTGCAGCCTGCCGCTGACAATCAACTGCTAAGACAATCGTGCTTCTTTCTAGTTTTAGAAGATGTGGATCAATTCCTATATCCTCATTTCAGGAAGTATCATCTGATGCCAAAAGGGGAACAGGTGTTGCACCAGTCACAACATTTATTCAATTCACAGGCTGAAATCTGAAGTTTTGAATCTGAATAAACAGTATTTTGTTTGAGTCTTATAGAAATATACAAAGCCAACTGCTAGGAAGTCTTATGTGCAAAAATGGAATGTTTTCTCTCTGATGTAAAGAAACTAACATTATCCCTCTCTGGGTACAGTTCTCTAATATTCTTAACTGCATGACCCATTTGTATTGTCTAAAGTTCAGCTACTTTTCTTTTATTCATTTTAAGGACCATTGCTCATAGGTTCATAGGTGCGTAGTAGGCTAATGGCCCTGGAGCCTTTACAAGCCTAGCTCACAGAAGTAGGCACTGTCCAGCACTGTCCAAGACCAAGAATACAGCTTCTATGGGACCTGACAATATCCCTGGCTCTGTTCTACATGAACTACAGACTGAACTGGCACCTCACCTGTGTGCGCTGTTCAGTCACAGCCTCACCTCAGGCTTTGTCCCTACCGAATGGTGCACTGCTACAGTCAACCCTCTCCACAAAGGAGAAGTAACTACAGACCCTGGGAACTATCGCCCCAATAGCCTGACAAGTCTGATATGCAAAGCTATGGAACGCATCATCATGGACCTAATAATAAACAAGGATATAGGGACTCTCCAAATTCTGGATCCCACACAGTTTGGTTTTGTGAAGGGTAGATCATGCCTGCTCAACTTGGTCAACTTCTTTGAGTCATTCACCAGAGCTGTGGATGAAGGCAAGGTGGTTCATACAACCTACCTTGATCTGGCCAAGGCCTTTGATACCATTCCCCATTCAGGAATCATAGAAAAACTCACTTAGCTAGGCATCAACCCCTATATCACTAGTTGGGATGCAAACTGGCTCACAGATAGAACCCACAGTGTGAAAGTAACTGACTCCAAGTCAGACTGCTGACAAATCACGAGTGGAGTCCCACAGGGATTGGTCCTGGGTCCTCTCCTGTTTGGCATCTACTTCTCAGAAGTCCAGGCCAACACGAAAGGACTCTGACAAAGTTCGCAGATGATTGCAAGTTGGGATCCATTATTAACTCTCCAAGTGATGTTGACATCCTACAGAAAGGCCTCACTGAGACCAATGACTGGTGTCAGAACCATGGCCTTAAGCTCAATGCCAAAAAATGTGTCGTCATCCCCTTTGGGAAAAACCCAGTTCCCATGAATTACCACATCAATGGTAGTGCACTGAACACAGAAAGTGTTATAAGAGATCTGGGAACACAGGCTGACAGCAACCTCTCTTTTGACCACCACATTGCCACTGTGGTCAGAAAATCCTTCTATGTGGCACATCTCATTACTAAGGGTTTTGCATCCAGGAAGAAAGAGGTCATTGTCTCCCTCTACTCTTCCCCCATTAGGCCAATCATCGAGTACAATGCCCCATTTGGCATGTACCTCACTAGACACCTGCAACAACTGGAAAGGCCGCATAAGTACCTCACAAAGAGGATCCTAGGCCTTAAACACTTGTCCTATATGGACAGACTCAAAAAACTCCAACTATTCTCTGTCTCATATCGCCTACTTAGAGGTGATCTCTGATTGACTTACAAAGCCATGTCTGACCCAGCTCTGTTAGAAATGCTACATCTAAAGAAATCCCAATCTCTCTGCACCACACACTCCAGAGACATCAACCTTATTACCATAATCAACAGAACGTGCTGGAGGGACAGGTTCATAACCCAGAGACTGCCCACAGTATGGAATAGACTTCCCATACATGTCAAACAGAGAACCTCACTGGCCCTCTTCAAGAGAAATCTTGATGAGTGGATGGGAAATACAAAAGTCACCCCGGGGATCACTCCATTGGCTCTACTCGACAGAGGCACCGGGAACTAAGGTCGGGTGGCATGATGCCAGGGTAATCCTATGGGCTAGGCTTGTAAAGGCTCCAGGGCCATTAGCCTAGGACACACCCATGAACCTATGTATTCAAATTTTTTATCTTTTTCTCTCCTTACATGGTAAGAGCTTAAAAACTTCTGTGTGAAAATGCGGTAATGAGTGATTCTAAATGGATTTTTTGTGTTGGTTTTTGATGTTATTCACTAGGTAAGCCTAGTATTCATTTTATAAGAGCTCAGTCTATCAGAGCCACAGCTGTATCTGCAGTCTTCTCTCAGGCTATTTCTACAGTAGACATTTGTGAAGTGGTGACATGGTCTTCCATGCACATGCTCATCAAATATTACAGGCTGGATTTTATTTCAACATTAAAAGTTTGCCTTGACAGTGTTCTTGTCCTGGAAGTCCACTGGTTTGGTTTTGTGTCATTCTAGTTCTGGGTTTGTTTGGATTATGCCGTCTGCATCTACCTCCCATTCCTGTGGACCCTGTGGAACTCCACCACCTGGACAACAAGGAGGAGCTGTTCTGGAGATTTGGCTTTTAACCCAACTGATACAACAACTCTCACAGCAGGTTTCTCAACTTTCTGACAGAATTACATGTTTGGAGACCAACAAGAATAATGTTCAAGAGGCTAATGGTATGTCTGATACTCCATCTGGTTTGCAGCATTTTTTTAATGGACAAATTACCAATTCCAGTTAGTGTAATGAGTATATACAAAGCAATAACAACTTAATGGTACCTATTACTGTTTGGCTTAACAATGTTCCTGCCCATATAAATGCAGAGACTAATAACGTTAATTCTACATTTAACATTTCTTTGGAACAATTTGAGACAAAAATGATTAAATACAGGAAACTTCTCATTGAAAATGAGTATTTTGGGGAATGCATTAAGAACAAACAAGTCCCGAAGGGACTTAGGACTTGGAAATTTCCCAATGGGTTAATTCCAAATTCCCCCCAACATCTCGAGTTGCTCAATTTTTTTGATCGGCAAGGCTGTGCATTGATGGGGATAATGATACAGCACAAGAACAAAGAACTTGATTCCCTTTGAAAAGAAATCATTGAATTAGAAAAAAACATCAGAAATGATTTGCTTTTTGTCCACTGTGGTGACAAATGTCAAAAAGTATTTGAAAAAGCCGATAGAGTTTCCCATGACATCAGAAACCGGAAACTCAAAAAAATAGAGAGAGACAGGCTTGACTATAGTAGGGGGCATGCCTATCCTTTACCTAATGCTCCGCGCAGTATCGGGGCTAACTTTGAAGATAACAACATGGATTGACAGGCTCAGATGGAGCCAAATGGGCAGGACGTCCCTTTAGAACAGGCCCCTTTGTTGCATTTGGAATGCCTGAGGAACTGGAATCAGAATTAACAGCAGCAACCCTAATGGAATCAGTGGAGGGGATCTACCAATTTCAACCCGCAATGGCGACGGAGATAGATATGGACATCAATTCTACTTTTGTTTCCTGTTTCAATGATGAGGATTTAGTACTACTTATATAACAGTACAGTGTAAGAAACTTCTCTGTGTGGAAGATGTTCAGTCCATATATTTCTAGTTAATCACTGTATATTAATCAGATCAGACAATAGTAGTAGAAGTAGCGAACGTAAACTCGTCAAGTCAAAAAGTAATAATAGAAAATATATATAATTGCACAGCATTACTAAGTATTCGAAAGTAATCCAAGCAAGGCAGGCAGTCTGTTTCCAGTCAAAAATCCTTTATTAAGTACACAGACCTTAATAAAGGATTTTCGACTGGAAACAGACTGCCTGCCTTGCTTGGATTACTTTCGAATACTTAGTAATGCTGTAGAATTATATATATTTTCTATTATTACTTTTTGACTTGACGAGTTTACGTTCGCTACTTCTACTACTATTGTCTGATCTGATTAATGTACAGTGATTAACTAGAAATATATGGACTGAAAATCTTCCGCACAGAGAAGTTTCTTACACTGTTTTGTTTTTAGACCCACTACACTTTAGTGGGTTGTTTTGAGACTTCGGTGATACCATGGAGATTACTTGTTTTTTGTTAGTACTACTTATATACTTACACTGAACAGACTTTTAATGTTGAGCATGCTATGCTCCCGAGCAAGAGAATTAATTTTATACCCCCGGGGCGGGCTAAGATTGAGAATGTATTAATTGATTTCAAATTGTTTCTGAGAAAGTTAAACTTGTGTTTATTATTTAAAAACAATGATGAACAACACTACATTAGTGAGTTTATTTGCAAAAGCTTGTTTAACCCCCCCCCCTCTTACAGTTACCACTTATTGTTTTTGAAAAAATCTGTGAGTTTGAATTGAGGAAGGTACTGGGAAATGTTAGTTCTAATGTTGAATATAATCTTACTTCTGCAGAACATAGTTTACTTAAAACCTTGTGTTTGGATAAAAAGCTGAGAGTTATGAAACCTGATAAGGGTGGGGGGGTGGGGGTTGTGGATTATTGTAACAAAATGAATATGCTATTATTTGATGACAATATGTATGAAGAAGCCTCAGTGAATTTAGTGACTTTGTCTTAAGTACATATTAACTATCTAGTTAAAGACAGGTTAGATCAGGGTGCCATTTCCTTTGAAGAATATTATTTTTTGGCTTGTGAATATCTCATTGTTCCTGCCATCTTCGGACTTCCTAAAAATACATAAGGATTTGGTGGACCCCTCCACTTCGTCCCCATTGTCAATGCATCTAAGGCCAAAGTGCACCCTCTTGCAAAGTATATAGACATATAGACATCAAACTAAAGAAATGTCTAGAGGCTTACTCCACTGTGTGCAAGGATTCTTGAGATTTTTTAAGGGAAATCAGGAACCTATCATTTATGGATGCAATGACATTTTTGACCATTGATGTTGTCAATTTATTTAATGTCATTCCACATGAGTTGGGTATTGAGTGGTTCCAATTTTTCTAATAATGAAGTTTATGTATTAGTTACCCTGATGGAAATTGCCCTTAAAAACAACTTTGTGTTTTTTGAAGGGCAATATTTTTTGCAGAAATCTGGAGTGGCCATGGGGGCAGCTTGTGCCCCCATTTTTTCCAACATCATCACGTTGGAATGGGAGAAAAGGTTTCTTAAGGGGTGTCACTATGAAAAACACTGGGATGTTTACTGTCATTTTTGGATGACATATTTATTGCTTGGAAGGAGCCGGTGGATGTTATTGCTTCTTTTCTTGATTATTGTAACAACACTACTACATTTTTGAAATTTATTTTTAGTATGGGTCAAAATAGTATTAGTTACCTGGATGTAAAAATTAGTAAAGATTATACTCAATAGAGGTATGTGAGCAATAATTTTCATAAGCCCACTTATTCTAATAGTCTCCTTCACTATGACAGCAGTCACCCATACCACCAAAAGAAGGGCCTTGTCAAGGGCCAATATGTTAGGTTGGCACGTTTGGTTTCAGAGGAAGGACCTTTTCTACAGGAGGGTGAAAAATTGAAGAAAATGTTCACCCAGTGTGGTTACCCTGAACTTCTAATTTCCACTGTTTATAGTGAAGTTGTTAGGAAAAGAGAGGAAGGTTTTTACAAACCTATTCTGAGGGATGAAGAAGTGCACCTTGGTGATGTAACATCTACAGAAAAAGATGGCAATAATAGGTTTTCACATGCATTTATTACAACTTACAGCCTAGATCATATCAGTATAGTTAAAATACTGAAGAAAAACTGGAACATTTTTTCTTGCTTTGAAGGGGTGGTTGAATGTATTGGGAATGAACCGAAGGTGGTATTCCGAAAAGGGAACGTTATTAAAGACTACCTTGAACGGTCAAGGACACACAACAAGAAAACTGGGACCTATAAGTGTAGAGGCTGTTCACAGTGTCCATATATTAAGGAAGGGAATTCACTGTCAGTCAATGGTAGGACACTTTACCCACCCATTTACTGCAATTGCAACACCAAGGGTATTGTGTATATTGCTGTATGTAAAGTGTGTACATGTTATTATGTGGGTGAAATCATAAGACACTTTAAGGAACATATTTATGAGCACCAGCTAGATATTAGACATGGTAGGAGTACAAATTCTTTAGCTAAACACAATGGGCAATATAACAGTCACAGTTTTTTGTTTTTTGGTATAGACAAGGCTGACTTGAACCCAAGAGGGGATCCCTGGTAGGATATTTTAGAGGCCAAAGAACTTAAATGGCAGTTAAAACTAGAAGCATTATATCCACTGGGGTTGAATGACCAAAGTATAACTAGTATACTAAAACTTAGATGTTATGTTCTATAGTTCATGACAATTGTGATACAATCTCATTGTATGACATTTAAGTAAGAGTAATACTAGTATGTTAACAGCTCCATATTTTGCAATTGTATTTTTTAAAAATTCATTATATAGAAGTATTTATGTGTACACATATATATATATATATTATCATTTTTTATAGTTCAAGGACTATGTAGTAGTACAAAGTATTATGAAATTTTTAATAACATGTCATTTATTAGAATGTTGTTTTTTTAGTTAGAGTTTTTCTTTTAAGGTGAACCATTTTGACTTAATTGCTAATTATCGAAACCATCAGCAAACAAATAACTCAAAAGACTTAAAAATAAAATAAATGCTGTACCAGTGTAGTAAAACAAACAAATGTATTAGGACACAAAGCCAGTAGTTAGCACTTTCGTCTCCTCATTTGGAGTGTTGAAGCCTTAGTCCAAAGAAGTCTCCGATTGAGGAGACAAAAGCGCTAACTACTGGCTTTGTGACCTAATAAATTTGCTTGGTTTACTGTACTGATACAGCATTTATTTTATTTTTAATTGCTAATTAATTTATTTGAGGGTCATGTGACTTAATTGCAAAGGTATTTAAATGTTTTTTAAAGATGTGTGTTTAGATGAAGTCCTATGCTACAATCGGATGAAAGTGCTTAATCTCTTCTTTTCTTGTGCAATAAAAGTTTTGCCTTGATGGTGTTCTTGTCCTGGAAGCCCACTGGTTTGGTTTTGTGTCATTTTATTTCAACATTAAAAGGTGTTTTTTTCCATTGAAATCATCTAAGAAATTATGGCTGGAGTCTCCAGATACTCTTTAGCTTTATAACTTGGTATTTTTCCATAGATAAAAGATAAAATAAATTGAAATGAAATACCATGCTATATATGTATGCATGTATGTCCAATATTTGCTACCTTTTTGGGCTCCTGTTGAAAATCTGAGGTCTGCAAGAACAGATAAACAGAATGTTCTGCAGTGGAAATATATACTAAATCTGAGATTGAGGAACCTCAGAGTATTTTCCTTATTGCTGGGTACAGCTGTCTTAGTGTAAATAAGTGGCAGAAAAAGCCACAGGAGTATGTGTGGGGGTGCCCCCATGTAGATAGGTACAGAGTGGAGAAACTCCCAAGCAGAAAAGCTTTAATGTATTTAGTGACATTATAGACAATTTTGAGATTCATTGCATTTCTTTCCAAACCACACTTCAGACTAAATAGTTGTGGGACTTGCAGTTATATGCCTTGAAGTTAAATCAGGCAGCTGCTCTTAACAATTTAGCAATTCATCAGTTTGCTTAAGTTTTATTGATACCAAAAGCACCCCCTAAACCTGTATGCAATTCATTTAGCTAAACATATCACACAACTTGAGAGACCTCAGAGATTCATAACTAAAAAGATCAGTGGCCTCAAAAAATATCTGTTATCATGAGAAACTACCAGCCCTTTCTCTATACTCAGTCTATTACAGACACCTCCTTAGAGATATTTGTCTGGCTTTTCATGTCATGAAAAATCCAACCCTATTTGACCTCCTATTCCTTTGCAGAACTAATGGTACATCAAATGCTCGGTTAAAATGACTTAACCTTCATCAGCATATAAATGAGACACGTTGGCATGACAGAGTCATATCTCAATGTATTACTTACCACTGTAGAAGCAGAGAAGCACCCTTGCCATCTTCAAGGTAAACCTAGATAATTAGATGGCAGCCTCAAGTTCTCCCCCAGTCTATTTGCCTTGCCTTCTTTGAGGCTAGAGGGAAATTCTGAATAGGGCTTTTTGGATATACTTGAAATGGTTTGAAGACTGATTGTTCAGTACTTACCTATAAACCTATGCATTGGTCAGTTCTTACCTATGAACCTATGTACCAAAAAAAAAAAATTAAAATCAGCAGCCAGCATACTGCAAAAGGAATCTCACATCACACTATTTAGTGCCTTCTTCAGAAAACTTGATAATTAGGACGAAAGTGCATATTTGGTTTGAGCATATTATCAGAATGGATTTACCATGCTTATTTTTTCAGTTTTATACATTTATTAGCTAGGTTAGTACACTGGGCACAAATGTCCTTTTAGGAGCATCCTGAGAGCACTGTCTGATTAAATGACTTCCTCTGAGTTACACAATGGGCAAATGGTGGAGGAAAGAATCAAACCTGCACCATTGGGATATAGGAAGCAGCTTGCTAACAATTCAGGACCTCAGTCCTGTGCGTCATCTACCCTACGTACTTGTTTCTAAACAAAAAACAAAAAAAAGAAAGAAAGAAAAGAACATTCAGAGACACGGTCCACGCTGCATGGGGTTACTGGATAGAAAAATGCAGGATAGTGAACAACTCAGAGAAAGAATATAGGAGATGCAGCCTCAGTAGTGCAATATTAGCATTATAATGCAGCCTCAGTAGTGCAGTATTAGTGTTATAATGCAGCCTCAGTAGTGCAGTATTAGTGTTAAAATGCAGCCTCAGTAGTGCAGTATTAGTATTATAATGCAGCTTCAGTAGTGCAGTATTAGTGTTATAATGCAGCCTCAATAGTGCAGTATTAGTGTTATAATGCAGCCTCAGTAGTGCAGTATTAGTATTATAATGCAGCCTCAGTAGTGCAGTATTAGTATTATAATGCAGCCTCAGTAGTGCAGTATTAGTATTATAATGCAGCCTCAGTAGTGCAGTATTAGTGTTATAATGCAGCCTCAGTAGTACAGTATCAGTGTTACAATGCAGCCTCAGTAGTGCAGTATTAGTATTACAATGCAGCCTCAGTAGTGCAGTATTATTATTACAATGCAGCCTCAGTAGTGCAGTATTAGTATTACAATGCAGCCTCAGTAGTGCAGTATTAGTATTATAATGCAGCCTCAGTAGTGCAGTATTAGTATTTTAATGCAGCCTCAGTAGTGCAGTATTAGTGTTACAATGCAGCCTCAGTAGTACAGTATCAGTGTTACAATGCAGCCTCAGTAGTGCAGTATTAGTGTTACAATGCAGCCTCAGTAGTGCAGTATTAGTATTACAATGCAGCCTCAGTAGTGCAGTATTAGTATTACAATGCAGCCTCAGTAGTGCAGTATTAGTATTATAATGCAGCCTCAGTAGTGCAGTATTAGTATTACAATGCAGCCTCAGTAGTGCAGTATTAGTATTTTAATGCAGCCTCAGTAGTGCAGTATTAGTATTACATTGCAGTTAGTTTGATAAGTATGGAACATTTTTAGGTATGTAAGAAGTATTTATAGTCATATGGAAAAAGGCAAGCCTAAACCTTTGGTCAGTTCACTTTTTACCAACAGCCATTAAAATGAAGTAGTTGCACTTGTTGTTTGGATATTAGCTAAGCATAAGTCGTAGGTTTTTCTCTACTCTCCTCAGAATCAGGCTTATGAATGCAAATTCTGGAGTTCCATATATTGTATGCTTTTTTCAGAATTTCCCCACTTTAAAACTTGAAATAATAACAAGTGCCTGCAAGTGTCAAGCAAGCAAGCTGCAGAGACAGTACCACTTGGTTATCACAATGTTTGACATGCATCTTTACCACATTAGACTGCTTTTTTAAGAGGATTTTCCATCATTTTATGACATGCACTTACTTCATTCCTGATCCCATTTTCCTTTCAGAAATTTATCTAGAAAGCAAATTTGATTAATCATTAGTGTTTTAATGGATTATCCTTATTTTTTTCTACATGCACTAATGGAACCTCTGTGACTTTGTATACACTGAATGTTAACATATTTTGCTTCTATTCAGTCTGTTAGCATTAAACATGAATACAATCTTCTTTACCTTCTTTTTTCATAACAGGCATACAGAATCATCATCATCAACCCCTTTTTCCCCATTTTTTTTACATGGGGTTAGGATGTCGTGTTAACTGTCACCATATTTCTCAATATAGTGCTACACTCCTGCCTTCTTCAACACTCATGCCTGACTGTTGCAGATCACCTCTCACACAATTCATCCAACCCTTTGCTGGATGCCCTTGTTTCCTCTTACATTCTTCCTTTCTGTCCCAAACCTTCTTCATCAGACTGTCTTCTGCACTGTCAGCAGCACTAACAGTGGAGGCAGTTCTACCTTCTACTAAAGCTGGGCTGAGGGGACTGCAGATGTATAGCATGAACCTCCAGTATCACTTCTGTGTAGTATAGGATGTCTCATTGGGGTCAGCACTACAACTGATACACAGTCAGCACCAATGCAGGCAGCACCAGTGAGCTTTATCACCTCTGAGGTATGTACACACATCAGTGGGGAGAGCAGTGTTGGTGTCCATCAGTGCCATGAGGCCAGAATATTCCATGACCTGAGTGTTACTCTTAGCATCAGTCAGCAGATGTGCAGGTCTGTGATCCAGGCACATATGCCCACTAATAATGCCAAGTCAGAAGTGCTCAGTGTGCTGCATATGCTGCATGAAGGCAGTCAACCATTGCAGGGAATGTGGGCAATGGCAACCAACTTGGCAATGATTGTCGTGTCTCTGCAGCTGCTGGAAAATGGAGGCTATGGTCAAAGTAGGGGGTGGTTCCACACTGCAGGTGTGCCCAGCCACACAGTACTGCTGACAAATACCATTCCTGAAATGCCCACACCGTCCATGGCTACTTCCACTCTTGGCTGTAGATGCTCACCCAGACATGGATGGTGGCAATCAGATTCCACTGTGTCCTTCACCCCATGGCCATGGATGGTTACTTGAATGCAGAAAATGCATCTTCACTTTCACTATGGGCAAATATAACTGGCCATCCTACTCAGTGTCCTGAAATTCAACACCAGACACCTCCTGAGTATGTTTTGTATCTATACCCAAACACAACATAGATGCATGTTAGGAATGGTACACATGACATGTATCTATGCCCAGCCACAACACAGATACATGTATCTAAGCCTATCCACAGCATAGATACATGTTAGGAGTGGTACAAATGACATGTATCTATTCCCAACCATAGCATAGATACATTTTAGAAGGTGCACACATGACATGTATCTATGTCCAACCATGGCACAGATACATGTTAGGAGTGGTACACATAACATGTATCTATGCCCAACCACACAGCACAGTTACATGTTAGGAGTGGTACACATAACATATATCTATGCCCAACCACAGCATAGTGGATGCCACCCATCTGTAAGCAACACGCAATAGAGGCAACAATGACATACCTGCGTACACAGCCAATGCAGTACACCATCACTGGACTAGGTACCTTTAGATCTGACATTGATCACATGGCACACACAGCCACCATTCCACCTTTAGAAGCACTGACCCAACACCTATTGTCATGATCTCTGACACCTCGCAGCCTTCTAGTCAAATGCATACTTACCAGCCATTCTATAGCTATGTCAAGAATCAAAATGGCAGTGCTCAGATATGCTCTGAGCTACAACAGAATGGCATTAAATATACTGATCCCAAGGATATTGCCAATATCTTGGCAGATCGATTTAGTGAAAACTTCACCCCCCTCTCATCCTCTAAATGGCCCATCTCAATACCAAAAGATTGCCAAATTCCATTAATCACAGCCACACAGGCAGACCGCACTCTCCAAAGCTAAGAATACAGCATCCATGGGACCAGATGACATCCCGGGCTGTGTACTACATGAACTACAAAATGAAATGGCACCTCACCTAAGTGTCATGTTTAATCATTGCCTCACCTCAGGCTTCATGCCCACTGAGTGGCACACAGCTACAGTTATCCCACTCTACAAGGGGGGATCCACCTTGGATCCCGTGAACTAACGTCCCATCAGTCTGACGAGTCTGATCTGCAAGGGCATGGAAAGCATTATCATGGAACTTATAAAGAAAGACATTGGCAACCTTCAAACACTAGACCCCACCCAGTTTGGGTTCGTGAAGGGCCAATCTTGTCTCCTGAACCTGACTGACTTCTTTGAATCAGTCTTCAAAGCTGTGGACAAGGGTAAGGCAGTCCACACAGCCTACCTGAACCTCACCAAGGCCTTTGACACCATCCCCCACTCTGGAATCATAGATAAACGTACTAAGCTGGGCATAAATCCCTACGTCACTCGATGGGTTGCCAACTGGCTTACTGACAGAACCTAGACTGTAAAAGTAGCTGACTCCAAATCCAGCTCCAGACAAGTGACAAGTGGAGTACCTCAGGGTTCAGTCCTGGGACCGCTCTTGTTTGGCATCTACTTCTCTGAAGTACAGACCAACACTAAGGGACTCTGGCTAACAAAGTTCACAGATGACTGCAAACTGGGAGCCATTATTGAATCCCCAAATGATATGGATATTCTGCAAAAGGGCCTTACAGAAACAGATGCTTGGTGCCAGAGCCAAGGGCTTAAGCTTAATGCCAAGAAATGTATAGCTATCCCTTTTGGGAAAAACCATGTACACATGAATTACCACATAGGTGGCAGTACACTAAACACCGAAAGTGTGATGAGAGACTTAGGGACACAGGTGGACAGTGGTCTCACCTTTGATAACCACATCGCCACAACAGTCAGGAAATCATTCTGTGTGGCACACTCATCACTAAGGGCTTTTCATCCAGAAAAAAGGAGGTCATTGTCCCACTGTACTCATCCCTCATTAGACCCATTATAGAGTACAATGCCCCGTTTGGTATGTACCTCACAAGACATCTGCAACAGCTGGAAAGGCCTAAAGCAGATACCCTATAATGACCATCTAAAAAAACTCCAGCTGTACTCTGTGGCATATCGTCTACTCAGAGACCATCTCTGCTTAACATACAAGACCATGTCAAACCCTGAGCTGTTGGACATGCTCCACTTAAAAAAATCCCAATCCCTCAAAGCCACACGCTCCAGGGATCTAAACCTTGTCATCACAATGAACAAAACATGCTGGAGGGATAGGTTCCTGACGCAGAGCCTCCTAATACTCTGGAATAGACTGCCCATACATGTCAAGCAGAGTGCCTCCTTGGCGCTCTTCAAAAGGAACATTGACAATTGGATGGGAGATAGGAAATTCACCCCGGGGATCACTTCAGTCACCCTGCTAGACAGGGGTCCAGGGAAGTAAATATTGTGGGAAGAAATATCCAGGGAATTGTTATGGCTAGGCTTGTATAGGCCCAAGGTCCAATAGCCTAGTACCAACCTATGAACCTATGAACCACAGGCACCATTTGTGGAGGTACTGCCAGCACAGCTAGCTGGAATTTTGTAAATAATTACATGTCATTTGTGAATATCAAACTGATTTATACAAGATGCTTGTGTTAAAAATGTATTAGAACTATATACCATGTGTATATCAAACTGATTTGTACAGATGTTTGTGTTGGAAAGGCATATCTAAAGTGCTTGTGTTTGAAATGTATCCACAGTGTGGTCTACTGGAGAGGACAGAAATGTACACGCACTATTGTAACTGTTTAAATCTATATGTTTTAACAGAGGAAATGGCAGACAGGAGGTTATCCTCAGTCCAGTAAACTTTAGAATATATCTGAAATTAAATCACTTTATGAGCTAGGCCATAAAGATGCTATCTCACAGGTTTCAATGCACCCAGAGACATAAAGTCTGTACTAGGATGTCAGAAAAATATTAATTTATATATGTGTCTAATGCTTATTAGAAGCTAAAAAGGTTAACACATTTTCATTCTATTTTATGTACAGCTTAATTCTGTATAAAATTATAAGATGATTTTTCAAATCACAGTATGCTTTTTGAAACTGCAAGATGCACCCTGACCTAGTATTTGCTAGCACAGCAAAATTCATGTTTATGCCTTTTGGAAATGCACTGAGAAGCAGGTGATTATCTGCTAGGTCAGGAAAATGAATGAATAATATGATTGAATATGAACAATCAGCTCTGTTCATGTTATGAGAACATGCACAGCTGCGGAAAAGAAGAGATACATGAAACAAAAGACTTTTTGAAAAATCTATACTTGCTTTGTGCTCGAATTAGCTATAGTACCTTGAATGGTAACATAACATAGTGAGAAGTTGTATCTAACCGGTGGTCACCAAGGCCACGTTGTTTTTCTTGGGAAGTTTTTCATAAAATTGATAGTGCAAGCAGAAAATTATGAACAAACAGATGCTTTCAAATGATGATGTTAAAACTTGTGATCTGTTATGTCAGCTTGGTAGGCAATGTCTTGTTAGAAAGTGTATAAAGATGGATTTACTTCCTGATTTTAGTTAGACAAACTCTGTATTAGCACGTTTTTGTCTCCTTGCTGCAAGATTAAAGTGCCTTAACCTGAACCTGCTGTATATTGATCATTTTTGAAGTTTATTTTTCCTTTGACAGATTGGTCCTTCGAGCCGGAAAACTCTCGCTCTAGCTCAGGTCAGATGGGCCCGGTGGTATGAAACCGTACGGGGAAGAGGCCACATCAGTTCTTCTGCTCTGAAAGACCTCTGACTGAATTGTCGTTCAAAAGAGGCCAGCCACTGTTTCTGATCTGCGATTGGAGGACGAGTCAACGGTTCCAGTGAGATGATCAATCACGGAGGCTCAGGTAAGGAGGAATTTACCTTTTCTTTGTTTCAGATCAGGGACTTGTTACAGTATTTGTTTTTGTCAGGGAGATTTTATATAAATCAGGAACAAAAAAGATTGCTGTCTTTTCATAGATCAGGGAAACAGGATAGGTAGGCAGTTATTCTAGATAAACTGTGAAAAAGAGAAAATCGTGGTACCACGTAATAAGAAGGGTTACGTAACAATTTCTAACTAAGTTAAGACAACATGGGAAATAAGTGCACAAAAAGATCCCAAGATCTGCCATTAACAGAAGACGCGAAATATATGCAATTACAACATGTCGATAACATCAGGTACTATACAAAATGGGTTAATAAATACAAATTTGATGGCAAATTAGATAAACCTTCACTTATCAAACTTGTCAAACAACTTAAAACAGACGCAAAAGGTCAGGTAAAAAAGCAACATCAAATGGGAGTTCCTCAGGCACACAAGTGGCTTGAGGAAGCAAACCGCAGGGAACAAAAGAATAAAAATTCAAAAGCGATGTTTTTAGATAAAGAAGACAATAACTTGGTAATAGCATCGGCCCCTCCACTCCCCTTACCAGAATATGAAGCAAGTGGACAAGCAGATCCACCTCCGCTATACCCAACTGTCCCTGCAAAATCAAAACCGTTTGTCAGAGATCCTGTCGAGACTAGGTCTCGAACATGCAACTTAAGAGGGGATATTGAATTGTATGAAATAAATAAAAATTCACAAGCTATGAGTGAAGAAGAGATATGTCCACTCATAGAAGTACTAAATCCACAGGCAGGACAAGCAGGACAGGACCCAACTCTTCTAGTATATAGACCGTGGACACCGGAAGACATCCGGAAAGCCACAGAGGGAATTCCCCATCCAAAAGTTAATTTTAGAAAATTCTTAGAAGACTTACAGGGCATGAGGTTAAGTTACCATTTAAATTGAGAGGAAGTACAGAAAGTAGTCAGACAAATCGTAGGTCCAGATTGGCACATGATCAGTGGCAACTGGAATCCCCGTGACGCAGAACATAGGCCACTCCCACATAGTAACACAGAACTGGATAACAGAGTGAAAGGTCTGACAGACCGAATCTCTGAGAAATGGAAGCCTAGGGCTGACTGGACTTGCATTAATCAATGCATCCAACAAGAAGGTGAAACTGTTAATAGATATTGTGCCAGATTATTAGAGTGTTTTAATAACCATTGTGGAATGCAGGTACCTGAAGACCAAACACATGATTCCCCATATGAGCAGCAACTAAAGAATGCATTTTTGAAGGGTAGTATTGCACCCATAAGTAGTTTTACTACAAAGCACATGGTAGATCATCGTACGAGTAGATTACAGTCATTACTTGAATATGCAAGGCATGCTGAAAGGCATTTTAATAGCAAAAAGAAAAAGAAAACTGAAGTATTTGCAGTAGAAGATGGAGCAAAAGTCTTTGTAGTATAGTCCGGGAAGAAGGGTAAGAAAAATGCCCAGGGAAACAAACAATCTGATAAGTGCTCAGAGGAGTCTGAAGAGAGAAAGAAAAGGGGTGAATGTTTTAAATGCGGGAAAAAGGGACATTTGGCAAGGGATTGCAGGCAAAATAAAAAGGTAACCACAGAAGATAAGGAGGGTGAGGACTGACTATATGGTAGTCAAGAATCACTAGAAAGAAATGACCAAGAAAAGACAAATGTGAATGTGATAGAGGGAGTAGAGGATGTGATAGAAGAAATAGAGGATGTGCATGAAATCACAGATAATGAAGAAAATGAAATTTTGGACTTGGCATTATTGAGCCTAGAGCTCTACTTAGCAGACACAAAACCGGAAGTTACACTTCTGGTAGAGGGGAGGGAAGTTAAATTCCTGTGTGACTCAGGGGCTTCACGGACCCTGATACATCCTTCCAAACTACCAGAAAACTCAGAATCACTTGATTACATATTAGTGAAAGCAGCTAATGGACAGCTGTATTGGGAGCCACTCTCCCACAACATAGCGATAACTGACCCAGTTTCAGGGATGACCCAAAAGAGCAAAATTATTGTTTCTGCAAAATGCCCAGTAAATCTTTTGGGCAGAGACCTAATGCAGATATTTGGCATAGCAGTAGTTCCAACTATGCAGGGTATGGAAGCACAGCGACAAATGGATACTTTTGTGGTGCGACCGGAGGGTGAAACATTTTATTGGTACAGCCAGGACTTGGTTACGACTGGTCCAGAGGCAGTAACCGAAGAACTGATGAACATAGCCATCAGTAAATCCCCCCCCCCCGACACTGATAAACAAAATTTGTTGCACTGTACTCTATATTACTGTAGCATACCAGGACCTGATAAAGAATATGAGCAAGAACTGTTTAGAAACCATGCTAACAGATTAGTATTACGTAATCTGTACTGGGACACAGAAGGAAACAGTGTAGTTAGCTGTTCATTGCCCCAGGAATTCCTAGCACTTTACAAATCTAATCGATTACCACATGTTAGTTTAACTAAAGATAAAAATGTGAAATGGGCAGACCTAGGAGAAAAAGTCACAAGGCGGGAAAAACAGACAGAACAGGGAGTACAAAAGCAGAAGTTGAATTGGATAACACAGACACACCCAGCTGTGCACTTGCAGGCAAGTGAGGACAGCTGAGTAGCACTCTTACTAGAGGAAGAGGAAAAAGCCTTACAAGGCATACCAGAGACTCTCTGGTCAACAGGGAAATCAGATGTAGGACTTATTCGCACAGCAGGACCAGTCACTATCACGCCAAAGTCAGCATTTAGACCTAAAAAGAGACAGTATCCCTTAAGAAAGGATGCAGAAGTAGGAATCAAACCTATAATTGCAGCCTTACTTAAGGAAGGAGTATTGATAGGATCTCCTAATTCACCATGTAATACACCCTTATTTCCTGTTAGGAAAGCAAATGGAGAATGGAGTATGGTCCAAGACTTACAAGCTGTAAATGATGCAGTTATACCTAGAGCACCTACGGTGCCAGATCCACACACCTTATTAAATGATTTGAAACCTCAACAGAAGTATTTTTCTGTGGTAGATATCAGCAATGCGTTTTTCTCAATACTGATACACCCTGACAGCCAACATTGGTTTGCATTTACATTTCAGGGGAAAAGGTATACATACACGCGACTACCACAGGGATATTGTGAGTCCAACAATATTCACACAGGAAATGGCAAGTAACCTGGCGGGATTTATCCCACTGAAAGGCAGCCAGATTTTACTTTATGTAGACAACATTCTGCTGGCAGCCCCCACCCAGCAAGAATGCAGAGAAGATACCATAGCATTACTACAATTTCTAGCCACTCAAGGACACAAAGTAAACAAAAACAAACTGCAACTTTGAAAAAAGCAGGTTAAATACCTGGGATATGTAATATCCAAAGAAGGCAGAATATTAGATGAAGACAGAAAAACAGCAATATTACAAGCACCCAAACCGACTACCAAGAAGGAAATGATGTCCTTCCTAGGTACGACTAATTTTTGTCGGAGTTGGATTCCAAACTATGCCTTGGAATCTGCTCCACTGACCAACTTAATATTTAAGAAGCCTATGGCAGCACAAGATTCATTACAATGGACGCCAGAAGCAGAATCAGCTTTCTGCAAATTGAAACAACTGATAGCATCCTCATTAGTTTTAGGATTACCGAACTATCATAAACGATTTTTTCAAACTGTAGATTGTAAGCAGGGCTATATGACATCAGTGTTAGCACAGCAACATGGGGACAAACAACGCCCCATAGCTTACTATTCATCACAGCTAGACCCAGTGGCGCGATCCTTGCCCCACTGTGTACAAGCAGTAGTCACAGCTGCAATGGCAGTGCAGGCTTCAGCCTCAGTAGTGTTGTTCCACCCTCTCACATTGAGAGTGCCTCATGCAGTCGCGATTATTTTACTGCAAGAAAAAGTAGCATATCTTTCTCCTGCTAGACATCTTTCCTGTATGACTATACTGTTGAGCCAACCTCATATGGCAATTGAACGATGTACAACCTTGAATCCGTCAACCTTGCTCCCAACCCCTGCAGATGGCAAACCACACTGCTGCCTGCAGGAGATTGAGCAAAAGACACTGCCTAGAAAAGATCTCACGGATGTTCCCTTGGATGATGCCGAGGTGACATACTATGTGGACGGCTCATGTAAAAGGGGTCCTACAGGATAGAATCTAGTGGGGTATGCAGTAGTTTCTGATACTGAGATTTTAGAAGCAAAGTCTTTACCATGCAACCTATCTGCACAAGCAGCAGAATTGATTGCTTTAACAAGGGCATGTACCTTGGCAAAGGATAAACGTGTGAACATTTTTACTGACAGCAAGTATGCTTTTTCTACTGTACATGTTTTTGCACAGCAGTGGAAAAATAGAGGAATGGTAACATCTACTGGTAAACCAATTAATCATGCGCAATTTATTTTAGATTTGTTAGAATCTATTCAGTTACCTCAGAAAGAAGCTATTTGCAAATGCGTAGCTCATACCAAACAGAATAGGATTTCAAAAGGTAATGCGACAGCTGATACAGCTGCAAAGCAGGCAGCTTCAACTTCAGAAGTATTCCTTTTGAGTGAGGAATTACAACCATCTAAGATTTTAGACTTAGAAATGTTAAAAACAATGCAGACACTTATTACAAATGTAGAAAAACAAAAATGGATAAAACGAGGAGCAATTCTTGAAAAAGAGCTGTACATCTCCAAAGAAAGAAAACCAATTTTACCATCTAACTTGTTTAGATATGCAGCTTTGTTGAGCCATGGGCAGTGCCACGTCTCAACAGGGGGGATGGTACAGTTAGTGAATCGAGTGTTTACAACGTATGGATTTACAAACTACACAAAAAATTTTTGTGCAGCATGTCATGTTTGTAACAGGCATCGTACACAGGGGGAACTGAAGCCTAAGCAAGGAAGTTTCCCTACACCACCGTATCCGTTCCATACTATCTGTATGGATTTTATAGAACTAAACAAATGTGAAAATAAAAAGTACTGTCTTGTCATTATAGATATGTTTTCTAAATGGGTGGAAGCTTTTCCAATCAAAAATCCAGATGCAGCTACTGTTGCAAAAGTCCTCGTTAAAGAAATTATTCATAGATTTGGCATACTGGAAAAGATTTATAGTGACAATGGCACACACTTTGTAAATCAAACCATACAACAATTGAGCCGTTATTTGGGGATTTCCTTGAAAAGCCATTGTGCATACCACCCCCAATCTGCAGGATTAGTAGAGAGGCATAATGGAGTTCTGAAAAATAAGCTTAGGAAATTGATTAGTGAGACACAAAAGAACTGGGTGCACTGTCTGCCTCTGGCACTGTTGAGCATGAGAACTGTTCCAAATGCAAAAGGGTTAACTCCTTTTGAAATACTGTTTGGGAGGGCATATTATACACCTCAGTGGAAACCTCTCATGCCTGCAGACCAGGAAGCTGACAGTTCACTTGCAGAGTATATGAGGCGATTTTTGAATAACAAACTTCTGCAGTTAAATTCTGTTTCAGATAAAGAACAAGCCAGACCATCGGAAGCAGCAGTAGTCCCAGGCACGTGGGTCTGGGTGAAGGTCGTGAAGAAAAGAAATTGGAGTTCTCCAAAGTGGGAAGGGCCGTACCAAGTGCTACTGTCAACACCCACTGCAGTCAAGATTGCAGAGCAAGCGTCCTGGATTCATCTGACACACTGTAAATTGGTTAAGAACTTTGAACTGGACAAAAACCTTGTTACTGTTATACAACGAGAACAAAATGACCAGGCATAGAGTAAACAGGGATGCAGAACAACCTCAGAAAAATTGCATGATCATCCTTTTAGCTATACTGATAACAATGATCTTTTTGCTGTGGCCTTTCCTTTTTTCAACCACACGAGTTGAACTGAATAAACGGGATGCATTACTCATAGACTGCCATCCAAACTTTAACACTTACCAAGCAATTAAATATGTGTATGCTGAGACTTTTAATGTTTCAAACTGCTGGATTTGCACAGCTATACCAACAGTATACAGGGGATTATTAATGACTGCTGTCCCCCTAGGGGTCAATGAGACCTGGGAAAACTTGATTTTTGATACTACACCTGTGAAATCACAAGACAAAATAGCATTGTACCTACCTGTTACACAAAAAGGAATTGTATGTTTTTATAAAAATGACACTATTCAGGTGGGCTGGAGCAATTGCAATGTGACTGTTTCTTATAAATGTTATATTAAGGCTAATAAGGCAGAAACTATCTGTGATGCAAACTATGACTCATATCTTGAGAAAATGAAGAGAACTGTTAGTGAAATACAACATAATCCTGTTCTTTTGAAGCAATTTTCTATTATTGACAAGAAAATGTTTCATGCAGGGCAAGCATATATCAATACTAAAGTAGAGAATTGTTATTTTGTTGGTGGGAAAAAGGCATACAAATGGCTACCTGAGAATTGGTCCGCCAGTTGTTTTTTGGGTTACCTGGTTCCGGCCATACGACACACTGCAGCTTTGCCTCAAGGGAAAATTCAAAACATCAGAGAGGTCAGCAGTAAACCTGGAAATCCAATGAAGAGACCTGAGAATCCAGTGGGACGAATCGAAGCAGGGTGGAGAAACCATAACTCCATGAAAAACAAAAATAAACTGACACACATGGACTTGAGTGACACTATTATATCATGGGCAGGCATAGCCCCGGCATATGGCGCAGTGAAATCGATTTGGGAGCTGAGAAAATTGTCCAAACTTCTCGAAGTTATGAGCAATGCAACTTTCTCTGCTCTCGAATTAGTGACTGATGAACTAAATGCTATGAGAACTGTGGTGCTTCAAAACCGCATGGCTCTTGACTTCACCCTAGCAGCAAGAGGTGGTACGTGCGCTTTAATCAAAGAAGAATGCTGTTCATATATTCCTGACAACCAGCATGAGATAAACGACTATCTTGAGCTGATCCAGCAAGTGTCGACCATGACCAAACCAGGCCCAAACCCTCTGACGGACTTTTTCCAGAATTTGTTTGGGGGGTGGGGTTCCAGCCTAATGAACATCCTGATTGCCATTTGTGTGGGATTACTCCTATTAGGGGCATGCATTTGTTGTGGTATTCCCTGCATGAAAAAGTTAATCAAAGATTTTATAGACATATCAGTTTCTGAGATTTTGTATCAAAGTACTGAAATTGAAGAGTTGTTGAAAATTGAAATGCTTTCATAAGTCTAAACTAAATGACTCTCTTAACTGCAAATCCAGAATGGAAGAGGTTAGGAGAAGAAGCAAACTGTTTATGCTTTTGAAAATAGAATAAAAAGTATTAACAGGGGGGAAATGTCAGAAAAATATTAATTTATATATGTGTCTAATGCTTATTAGAAGCTAAAAGGGTTAACACATTTTCATTCTATTTTATGTACAGCTTAATTCTGTATGAAATTATAAGATGATTTTTCAAACCACAGTATGCTTTTTGAAACTGCAAGATGCACCCTGACCTAGTATTTGCTAGCACAACAAAATTCATGTTTATGCCTTTTGGAAATGTACTGAGAAGCAGGTGATTATCTGCTAGGTCAGGAAAATGAATGAATAATATGACTGAATATGAACAATTAGCTCTGTTCGTGTTATGAGAACATACACAGCTGTGGAAAAGAAGAGATACATGAAACAAAAGACTGCTTGAAGAATCTATACTTGCTTTGTGCTCGAATTAGCGATAGTACCTTGAATGGTAACATAACATAGTGGGAAGTTTTATCTAACCGGTGGTCACCAAGGCCACGTTGTTTTTCTTGGGAAGTTTTTCATAAAATTGATAGTGCAAGCAGAAAATCATGGACAAACAGCTGCTATGAAATGATGTTAAAACTTGTGATCTGTTACGTCAGCTTGGTAGGCAATGTCTTGTTAGAAAGTGTATAAAGACGGATTTACTTCCTGATTTTAGTTAGACAAACTCTGTATTAGCACGGTTTTGTCTCCTTGCTGCAAGATTAAAGTGCCTTAATCTGAACCTGCCATGTATTGATCATTTTTGAAGTTTATTTTTCCTTTGACATAGGAAACTTTCTGTATTGTCTTTAGGCTGAAATAATTACTACTCTGGAAGTGTGGAGGTATGCAATTGTCTTATGACTTCTAGCACCTGCCACAGATCTGAACAAAAGCACTTGTGTATGTATTTTTGCAGGTAGGTGCTAAATCCTGCCAGTTTCCAACAATGGGGGTTTCCATGGGAACTAGAGGTCAGATGACAAGAAGTGATGTAATTCTGCAAGCTATCCCAAAAGTAATATTTTAGATATGTTTTTGAGAAGTCTGTTTGTGATACAGAGTACTCTATTTGGGACCTGACTAGAGAGATTACTCATGTATTTCATCTTGCCTTGCCTAAGTAAGTTATTAGGAAATAGTATAATTCTCTTAGATTCAGTCAGGAAAATAATGAAACTTAGTTTAGATATTGTTTTCATTTGTCTGTCTGTCTTCCTGTTGAAGATGCTATCTCACAGATTTCAGTGCAGCCAGAGACACAAAGTCTTGTACTAGGAAGCTTTCTGTATTGTTTTTGGAGTGAACTAATTACTACTCTGGAAGCATGGAGGTATGCAGTTATTTTATGACTTCCAGCACCTGCCACAGATCTGAGCAAAAGGCCTTGTTTGTGTGTCTTTACAGGTAGGTGCTAAATCTTGCCAGCTTCCAGCAATGGGGGTTTACATGGGAACTAGAAGTCAGATGACCACAAGTGATGTCATTCTGCAAGCTATCCCAGAAGTAATATTTTAGATAATTTTTTTTAGAAGTCTCTTAGTGAGACAGAGTATTCTGTTTGGCATCTGACTAGAGAGACTGATCACGTCTTCCATCTTGCCTTGCCTAAGTAAGTTATTAGGGAATAGTATAATTCTCTTAGATTCAGTCAGGAATATGGTGTAGCTTAATTTAGATATTGTTTTTCTTTATTTGGCGGAGTCTGTGTTTCAATGTTATTTAAAATATTTCCTGTGATTTTGAACTCTGATGTCACTGTGAATAGATATTTCGTATTGTCTTTTTCTTTTATTATTTATTATTAAATATATTTAAACCTTCCATTGTGGCTGATCTTTGTAGAGGTATTTAACTTTTGAGAGTATTTTCATATTTATTTGGTGGCACTGTGTGGGCCACTCCTAATAGCCTTACTCTTGGTCAAACTACCGTTTATATTAGTATTATTATTACACAGTAAAATTGGACACCTTTTGTTAAGGGCCTTAAAGTAGCTGGCGATGGGTTCTGGTGGCAGTGATAACTATCTTATAGTCTGGGCAAAAGGAGGCATAGCTAGTAAACCTGTGCCAGGTGTTCCCAGGTGTGTGTGTGTGTGTGTGTGTGTGTGTGTGTGTGTGTGTGTGTGTGTGTGTGTGTGTTTATGTGTGTGTGTGCAAATCAAATCTCAAAGAGTGTGTGTGTCAGCTACTTGGGCAGGGACACGAAGCACTGGTTGGACAGAGAGAGTGTTGGAGGAATTGACTTTGAACCCTGGCTAAGGAGTCACCTTTATAGCTGTGCCTGTGGGGAGTCTTATTGGGGATCTTGAGAAAGAGAGAGGAACCAGCTATCAGACTGACTGTGTACCCTGTGTGCTCCTAAGGAAAATTGTGCTTGATTGTGCTTGATGCAGAGAGCTGCATCTGAAGATACTGTCTGTGTATCTGTTATTCTCCCAGTGAACATTACTCACAGGTGCCAGTGGTAAGGATTGAGGCTCCTTGATTACTGGCCCAGGAAGAGGGTCGTCACACCATTTATGACCTTTTTGCCTATGGTAAGATTGCTGTCACATGCCACTTTGTCTCCCACCTGTATAAATGACAATGACACATTTTCCTCACCAATGTAGATATGGTAATGTCTGATGCACAGAGTAGCCAGTTAGTACACTATGATACATGGTTTGGATGCAAATACATGCACCTGTTTTGTTCTGTATTTGTCTTGTCATGACCTATATCTGTGAACTAGATGCTGCTTCTTTGTTAATGCTATGATATATTATTCCTGCCTCTTTTATAGGTTCATAATTTAATACTAGGCTAATGACCTCCAGGGACTTTACAAGCCTAGCCCTGCAACCCAACCCAGTTTTTTTATATGGTAGGGTATGCTAGTAAAGAGATGGCAAAGGGTTATGTGGGGGGCATGTTAGTTGGGGATTAATTTACTTACTGTTGACCTCTGTCTGTCAGAGACATGGGGGCTAGACCAGGGGCGAATTTGTCATTTCCCATCCAGTGATCAAGGTTTCTTTTGAAAAGGGACAGACATGTACTCTACTTCACGTAGATGGAAAGCTTATTCCATAGAGTGGTGATCCTTTGAGACACATATCATTCCCTCCAGCAGGTTCTATTTATGTTGCAGACAAAGTTGAGGTCCTTGCACCCAGTGGTTCTGGTGCTGTTTGTATTGTGGATGTGCAAGAGATCTATCATAACTGGATCTGAGGATGCATTATATGCCAAGCATAGACTGTCACTCAGTAACCTGTAGGAGACAGTGCAGAGTTGGAACCTTAAGGCAATCTGTGTAGGATAAATTTTCTTGCATGATGCCCTACTACAGCCACATACGCTGATGACTCCTCTTCCGTTACTGGTATAGGTATGTCAGCCTGTGCCACAGTCTCCCCTTGCTATATTTGTAGCACCATGTTATGTAGCATGACACTCATACTACAAAGACTGTGCTGAAGGTTTCCAAAGCATACTACAGTATACCACCAAATATAGCCAGGCAATAGAAATGGGACTTCAGAACTCTAAACTCAAGTTTGGTGACATTCCTTGTCTGCACCAGTGCTGTGTTGTATGCCCTATCTGGGTTTATCCATGGTTCAAGATTATTTATCAGCATCACCTGCAACACACAATAGCACCATTATTTATGGCCTGCATATTGTGTACATGGGACTGGATCTTCATGACCTCTAAAGCTGTCATTGTGTGGTCCTGTGGAATGTTCCCCCTCCACACATTCACAAGAAATGCCAGTATAGTTTGCATGTGTGGCAGATATCAGAATCATTGGACCTGCTTCAATGGCACTTGAGGACATTGTATAGAATACCTTGTGCACTGCACACTAGGTGGCAAGTGATGGAGCATAAGTTTCTGTGGTTGATATTCTGGATGCAATGTGGAAAAGGTGGAGCTTTGTTAGAAATGTGGATGCAGCCAATGATCCAAGGCCATCAGGTACAGGCTATGCTATAGAATTCCCACATATTGGTGCTTCTCTCCTACATAGGTGAATCCTACGCTAACTGTTCTGAAGGGCCATTTTAATCCTAGCCATTAACTCATGGTTAGAGTTAAACCCTGCACCTTCTTCATATAAGGTGAGGACATTAACCATTATGTCAAGCCCAATGCAAAGTTTAGCTTCACATGTTGCAATGTTTTTTTCCTTGCAGGTATTACTTTAAAAAGATGCATCTGTGAATTACAGTACAGGACTTGCTGGTTCAGTAAGTCTTTATTCTCCACAACAGACCGAGATTCATTTGTAATATGCCCTTGTTCATACTGGGTTGGCTTCTATCTAAGACTAAACCACTCATTACAGTTTAAGACTTCTCAAAGCCAAGCCTAACTCAGGTTACTGGATCATGTATACTATTAATGCTGGCAGCCAACTCATGGGAGTGAGAATTTTTACCATTAACTTTCACTTGAAACAAATCCTAAGCAATTTATGGGAAGAAGATGGAGTTCCTTTTGAAGCTTATGCAGAAACAAGGAACACTTGAACGCTGCACAGAGCAGACACAACATTCAAGAAACAATCTGGAGAAAGTAATTATAAATGATACATTGACAGTATACAATTTATGAATTGTATGACAGTAATATGGGTTACAGTGTCTAGTGCAGTGGCTGTAAGAATTGCATAAGAAGAGTGAACATCTAGTTAGTGAAATATAAGCTAAGGTAAGTGAAGACAATTACCACTAATGTCCAAATGTCAGATGCACTACCTATGTGAAATGAATGTTACACAAGTTTCCACTGGTGCTATAAGGAAAAAAAAGAATAAACACCATGTTGGTAAAAAAGGATAAAGAAATAGAAACCTAAACACTATGTCCGAGGGCAACTCCATCTATGGATCAGATATCCAATTAGGGATTGTCATTGCCCCACTCTGTTCATAAATTCTTTCTTAACTACCCAAAAAAGAACAAATGGGGATACTTGGGATTAACATGGCTAGGCTTGTAAAGGCTCTAGGACCACTAGCCTAGTAAACGTCTATGAAAATATGAACCTATGTAAGCCCCCTCACCCAAGATGGGCACACCCATTCCTACCTGACACTACGCAGTTATCTGAGCTGCTAAGTGAATCTCGGTTACTTGGGCCATAGTCAGGCTTTACTCCTCTATACCATCAGAATGCCCTAACTGCTGCTGTTTCTGATCATGTTGCAACTGTTTTGCTGAGTGACGATAAGTATAATACTACTCATTATAATAATTTCCCTAACTGTCATCCTTCCACAGGTTTCATTTAAAGTAGTTTGAGTGATAGGTAATGGAAGTAAAAGTGCTAATTTTCTGTAAAGACTGTAACTGAATAGCATGGACAGATAAGTGTCTATTCAAAATTTTCCTTATTGAAAAAGGTTATCTTAATGTCTATCTAAAGTGTTACTTTGTCATAAATAGCCAAACCAAGCATATGTAGGAATGTTTTTGAGAACCACATAACCAAGATTATTAAAAAAATGTTAAATATATGCACTGACAAGATCTTTTCAGAAAGTCAAATATATGTGTATGGTTGTGGACATACCAGTACAGAGTACATCTATGATTCTTCTTGGGGTGAAGATGTGATGAAGTGCTACCAATCTGTATATATATTATTAGCTTGTATTGTAACATTGCCAATTTAAGAGAAATATATAGTGTTGCTGTTTGAAGAAATAGTGTATCCCATTTTGATGACCACTGCCACCAAATGTGATGACCTTGTGGCAACCAATGCCACTAAACATGAAATAGATGCCGTTAGTCTGTTTCAATAAATAATCCACCAAACACAACCTTGGCACTAAGAGCATAGAAGGAGTTCACCACTGTCCTGAGTTTGGGTCTTCAACCTCCACACCCAAATTAGACTGCACACTGTTCATTTACAGAACCACACCACTCTCTCCATGAACCAATGTCTTCTAGCACCCCTCTATCCACAGTAACCGCCTTTCACTCTGTGTTATTTTTCACACTGACACACATGCATACAATTTCCAGGGAAGGCTGTTGAATCCTGCAATTCCACATAGCTTTCTTCCTGGGACTGGTAGTACTGTCACCACTCTGAAGAAAATCAGAGACTTCCAGTTACTGGTATGCTCTGATTGTGCAACTTGATATCTCTTTTACAGGTAGTTGGCAGAAACAGTCTTGAAGACATGGTCCTTACTGTAAATGGTTACCCTCTTCTCAATAAAGTGATAGTGGATAAACACTCTTGTAATAAATGAATACCAGCCGTAATAGCCGAAAGATAATTAAAATGGATTTTACTTAAATAACAAAGAGAATAGCACAAATACCAAATAAAATATAGATAGGCTGGCACACAAGATTAAAGTTTGTTTGTGTCTTTGTGTCTTTTCGGCTTTTCCCGGTTAGGGGTCGCCACAGCGGAACTCCGGTCCACTAATGATTGGCAGTAGAGTTTTACGTGCTGGCTTGCCGGGCCTAATGCACAACCTTCAATGAAGGAACACCCGTTCACGCATGTCACCACACAGAAGACGCTCTAACTGAGAATTGAACAGGCAATGTCTAACTGTGAGGCAACAACGCTATGCATACAAAAAAATCTAACTCCAGCTAAGTTTCCTAGATAGCTGCTACAAGGATTATCATACCTTAAGATGACTAGCTAATTCCACAGATAGGATGCTCTCACAGCAACTTCACACTTTTCTCTCAACATTTGATTACATAACAATTATATAGCCACTATCCTTGGGTGACTTCATTGTTGCTACAGAGACTCGTCACAAACAATCTAGCCCCACACCCATCATAACAGTACGAGTTTGTCCCAATACCTTCACACCTGCTTTTTCCTTAACTGCATCCCAAATGAGCACATCCACAACCCTTTTTCCCATTTTTGCACATGGAGTCGGGGTGCCACTTCAACGGTGAAAATCATCTAGAGCCAAGGTTTACACTGCTGGGTGGTTAGCCCTGCCACAGTAATTCTTCCATATCATACTCTTGCATGCACACTCACACCTCTGGTTAGTTTAGTGTCCAACCCACCTGCCGCATGTCTTTGGAATGTGGGAGGAAACCGAAGTACTCAGAAGAAATCCACTTGAACACAGGGAGGACATCCAGACTCCACACAGAAGGCACCCCAGCTGAGGATTGAACCAGGGAACCTCTTACCATTCTTATCTGTTATCTTAGGAGAAGGTTACAAAAAAATTTGGCACAGGG
>NC_056744.1:1596799379-1596834856 GCF_019279795.1 Protopterus annectens | reverse complement strand
TCACACACTTAGTCCAAATCTTGTTTTAGCAGTGGGACACACGTGATCTGGTATTGTCATGTGTTATGCCAGGGGTCCAACCACAGCACAGCAGTCTGCCCAGTGCACACAGTGACATGACTACAGAGACATACATGATATAGTGGATCCCTCCCATATTCAAACAGTTTCCATAGATGCAGAGGTTGTCCATACCAGCAGGGAATGCTATGGCAATAAATATATGCAAACAGTCTGTTAGCAACAAATAATGTGCATTTGACAATTAAACATAATGGTGTAGAGGTCAACAATAGGCTGTTTGCCCTAGGGAATGACAGCTTAGCCATAGTGTGCTTGGTGTCCGCTTCCCCACAGGATGCACATTCCCCTTTCCAAACACAGATGATGTCAGCACCCTAGAAGTACAGCAGGAGAAATGTAACTCCCCAGTAATCCGAATAGCTGGCGGCCCGCTTAAAGTGTCATGACATAGTTAGATAGGGGTTCAAATCCTGTATGTGCTCAGTGTGTGTGTGTGTGTTCGTGTGTGCGTCTGTCTGTGTGTGAGGTTGGTCTGTGTGGGGGAAATGTCCCTTTTGGCAAACAGGAAACCACACCCAGGATGCCCCTCCCCTTTGCTACACACTGCTGATGTCAGCACCCTATAAGTAGAGCATGAGAAAGGAAAACTCCCAGTAATGCGAATAGCGCGCTCTGCTAATGCGTCCGTCTCAAGTGTCATAACATAACTAGGTAGGGGTTTGATTCCTGTGAATGGCAAGTGTGTGTGTTTGTGTGTGGTGAGGGAAAAGTCCCTTTGGAAACTGGGTGAACAGACTACAGGATGCCCCTCCCCTTTGCTACACACTGCTGATGTCAGCACCCTATAAGTAGAGCATGAGAAAGGAAAACTCCCAGTAATGCTGAATAGCCTGCTAATGCGTCCGTCTCAAGTGTCATAACATAACTAGGTAGGGGTTTGATTCCTGTGAATGGCAAGTGTGTGTGTTTGTGTGTGAGGGAAAAGTCCCTTTTGGAAACTGGGTGAACAGACTACAGGATGCCCCCCCCCCTTTGCTATACACTGCTGATGTCAGCACCCTATAAGTAGAGCATGAGAAAAGAAAACTCCCAGTAATGCGAATAGCGCGCTCTGCTAATGCGTCCGTCTCAAGTGTCATAACATAACTAGGTAGAGGTTTGATTCCTGTGAATGGCAAGTGTGTGAGGGAAAAGTCCCTTTTGGAAACTGGGTGAACAGACTACAGGATGCCCCTCCCCTTTGCTACACACTGCTGATGTCAGCACCCTATAAGTAGAGCATGAGAAAGGAAAACTCCCAGTAATGCGAATAGCGTGCTCTGCTAATGCGTCCGTCTCAAGTGTCATAACATAACTAAGTAGGGGTTTGATTCCTGTGAATGGCAAGTGTGTGTGTTTGTGTGTGGGGGTTAGTGTGTGAGGTAAAAGTCCCTTTTGGAAACTGGGTGAACAGACTACAGGATGCCCCTCCCCTTTGCTACACACTGCTGATGTCAGCACCCTATAAGTAGAGCATGAGAAAGGAAAACTCCCAGTAATGCGAATAGCGCGCTCTGCTAATGCGTCCGTCTCAAGTGTCATAACATAAGTAGGTAGGGGTTTGATTCCTGTGAATGGCAAGTGTGTGTGTTTATGTAAGGGGGGTTAGTGTGCAGGACGTGTCCTTTTGGCAAATAGGATAGGACACTACAGGATGCCCATACCCTTTTCTAAATACTGATGATGTCAGCACTCCATAAGTATAGCAGGGGAGAAAACTCCCAGTAATGCAAATAGCGTGCTCAGCTAATGCACCTGTCTCACGTGTCATAACAGTCAGATAGGGGTTTGAATCCTGCAATTGGCAAGTGTGTGTTTCTGGCTGAGGAGGTTAGTGTGTGTGGGGACAATGTCCCTTTTGGTAACTAGGTGAACAGACTACAGGATACACAGTCCCCTTCTACACACTGTTCAGCAGATGGCCATGGGCCTGGCACAAGCTGTCTGTTGCTCCGATGCCCCTTTGGTAGATGCCTGTGTCAGCTGGGTAGTCGATTATGTTGTCCAGTTTGCAGTCATCTGCATATCTGGACAGCCACAGTTCATCCGTGTTGGCCTGTACCTCCAATAAATATGTACCTAACAAGAGGGTCCCAGGACTGAGCCTTCTGGGACACATCCTGGAACTGTTATGGGGTGTGGCATGGCTCCAGCAATGCTAAACATGTGTGTTCTGTTCATGAGCCACTGTGCAATCCATCTAGTGACATACGGGCTCATATTGGGGATGGTGAGCTTGCCTAGAATGCCCAAGTGGTATTGTTGCCAAGGCGTTTGCAAGGCCCAGGTAGGCTGTGTGAACCACCTTCCCTCGGCAATGGCCTTGGTGACTGTAGCAAAGGAATCAACCCGTTACACCTGGTAGTGCTGGTGTGCCTCAGTAGCCCTGAACCAGGCATCTGTTACTGCACACATATCAATGTTTCCTGCAAAGTGTTTTGGGTGCATGCATGTGGAGGATTAGACATCTGGCGTTGTGCAGCATTGCTCTTAGTGTCTTAACCCTTGTGATACCTATGAAGGTGTGTTTGTCATGTGAGCCCTGCCTAACATAGCCACTATGGGGGTAGCAAGAGGCTTTGCCAATATCCGATAGGCCAGGGGTGACAGGTGCAGGCTGTCCCTAGCAAAGCAGGTAGTTCAACAGGAGATGGATGTGAAGGTGTAGTGCCTGTGACTACCTAGCAGTAGCATACATGACTGCTCACGTGGACACATGTCAGGCAGGTCATATGCACTGTGTCACAGTCAATGTACATGTGAACAGGTCAAACAGTAGCAACCTCTCAAGTGGGACACGGCCATACATACAGTAGGCTACACAGATGCCACTAGGAGTCCACAGAAGCCCTATAACTATGCATTGCAGGTGTGATCGGTATTCCAGGGTAATTGCAAGCAAACATGCATGCAAACAAAGGTACAGTGAACAGTGCTCCATGTAGTCCATTGTACAACAAACAAGCTGTACCAGTTCCATAAGGTAACACTGCACATATGCAGGTGCTATGTACATGTACATGGAAACACACTGGTCAGATGGCCAGGGTCCAGTCTCAGTGCACACAAGTGTACGGAACATGCATGTACTGTCAGGATGTACAAAAACTGGATATAAAGCCATGTGCCCGTACCTGCAGTAATACACATGTCAAATAACAGACACCGATCCTTCTCACAGTGGTGCCATACTTAGTAGGATGTATGCTCCCTGGCTTGCCACCACAGTATCCCTGACATGTATGGGGACTCTCCCTCCGTGACAGTTTGTTATGTGTGTTGGGGCTGTCTAGTATGGTAGGAGGTGTGTGCATGCAGTGCTAGTGTGCACCTATGTGTCCTGTACCACTTGTGTAGTTATGCACACATATCAACGTCCTCACACATCTGCATTGCAGAGTCTAGTGTGGCCAACATGCCACTTGCAATTTACATGTCCATCATTGTGTGCTACTACAGTCATTACCCATCCCCTGTGCTACCTATGTATGTAGGCTGCTGTTGACATCATTACCACTAGTATGCCAACATGTGCAGATGATACACTATGTTACTTACCATGGGTGTAGACAACAGGACATGACAATCACACAAATACTGCATCAGGCATGCTGTGATATACCCACAATGAAATCAGCACACAGTACTGTACAACACATGATACTATTACTACACATCTATGTGGTCACCCCTGTGCATCAGTAACATGTTAACCTGTACCTGCACAGTTGTTACAGACTGCAGGAGGTGGCACAGTTTCATCATATGCACAGGGTGTGAACCTGGTATACCTGGGTCAGCCACCCATACCACCAATTGACATGTATGTGTATGTGTGTTGGTGAGGACAGCATTAGAAGGTGGGGCAGTGTTGCTGCAGTGTGTGCGTATGCGTTAGCCCTAGGTGTTGTTATATTGCATGTGTGTATGGATGCACACAGTTCCACCTCATGGCTGCCATTTACTGGTGTTTGTGGACAGCCACAGACTGTACCTGCCAGGCCATACAGATCAGTGTCTCTGGGCACGGACACGGTACCTGTGCCTTGCAGGGGTGCTACGGACCGTATCCGGGACCAACCCAGACTGGGTACTGTCATCGGAAGCAGGTGTTCGCTGACTGGACACAGAGCCCTGTCGGCCCAGGCCAGAGCCGTGCCGCGTGGTCTCCTGGGGCGGTCTGATGACAACACAGAACCAGCATTGCTGGGGCTGCTGCTGGCACTACGGGGGCGGCCGCGGCCCTGTTGTCGTCCACGCCGACTGCCAGCTGCTGCTGGCATACGGCCACGTCGACGATGCAACCGCCCACCATCACCCTGGCTCATGGGCATGTAGTTGTTGAGATGGTCTAATATGTCCCCACAACGTCTGTCTACGACGTTGGTGAAATCACGGATGGCGGCCGCAATGTCACGCATACCGTCGGTCATGGCTGTGCGACATGCTGTCAGCTCCCTCAGACCCTGTCTGGTGTACCGTTCCATACGTGACTGTGCCTGCATGACAGTCCGGAACATAGCTGAGGTTGTAAGTCCTCTGTGGGCACGCCTGCCAGGGCAGCCCATGGATGCTCCCACGAGAACCCCTGGACAACTGTCTGTGTGGTACCATGTGTGGGCCATGCCCATGGCTGCTGTGTGGGGAAGCATGTGCCGCAGGTACCACACTACCCTGGTCGATGCCCACTGTATGCTGTCCATCACCTAGGGACAGTGGTGACAAGGGGTGTAATGGCAGGATAACTGTATGCGCATGGATGGTGTTGACAGCTGTGTACTGTCAATTGGCTGACCAATGGCAGACCCTGGCATACCGTCCTGTGCCACTACAACAATGTCATCAGTGGCAGTACCCACGGCACCTGACTCAGTTTCCCTGCTAGATAACACCAGAGCAGCGACAGAACCTGTGGGAAGTAAACAGGAAACACAGTTTACAATGTCTTCACACTGCCAGCGATGCACACATGCACACATGCACACATGCACACATGCACACATGCACAGGTGCACACATGCACACATGCACACATGCACAGGTGCACACATGCACACATGCACACATGCACAGGTGCACACATGCACACATGCACACATGCACAGGTGCACACATGCACATGCACACATGCACATGCACAGGTGCACGCATGCACACACCCACACATGCACAGCTGCACACATGCACACATGCACACATGCACACATGCACACATGCACACTTCCACACTTGCACACGTGCACACGTGCACACAGTTTCACACAATTGAACAGTACTCAGTATGCGTGATATTGACACACAGACACAGACACACCTACATGCATACAAGGGGCACCACTAAGTGTGCCAAAAGGTACTATTACTAACAACATCTTAACAGGTAAAGTAAATAGACACTCACCAGCATGGATAGGCTGCACTGCAGTGATACCAGAGGGTCCTGCAGACAGGAGGAAACTAATGTTAGTGGGCACAACTGTGCCAATAGTACGGAGTATGATACAGGTCAGGTGAACCACAGTCGCCTTTAAACGGTCTGCAGCTGATATTGCGGATATCACACTTGCACATTTAATACTATGGTTGCAGCTACAAACAAAGGACACACCACACACATGCATTAACTACCAGTGTACACAACAGTCGACTACACATGTGACATATTACCTGCACGTTCAGTGTCCTGCTGCTGTGCGGCTCCAGCCTCCATCATGACACATGTCTGCTGCTGTTGGTGTTGCAGGTGGACTGGAGCCACTACACTCAGGAGCAGTCCCTCCAGTCTGGTGAGTGGGGGATGTGTAGCCACCCCACCACCTGTGGCGACCTGTTGCCTGTGGATATCTGATGCATGCTGACGGACATGTCTAATCAAATCACTGCAGTGATGTCGTACCTGCTCATATGTCCTATTATGCATGCCTATATCATTTACCCGCTGGACAAGGTCCTGCCACAGTGCAGCCCTCACCTGCTGATTCTGGCTGGTGCGGGAAAAGAGTGTTGCATAGTCCCGCACCAGGCTCTGGTGTATCTCCTCATCCTCAGCCACGGAGTATGTTGCATGTCTCGGGTGGGCCATGTACCTGGGAAGAAAGATAACATGGTATCAGCAATCTATGTTGGCAGACCTTGGCACACATAATACACATGCTACTTGACTGTCATAATAACACATATCACACATATGTGGCAGCTGTCTGTCTATTGGTGGATACACATGTAGATGGCCAGGTAGCAGTGCTCGGCCATCAACTGTTGTACAGTACCTGCCAGGCTACGTACGACATACTATTGGACAGCAGCAGTCAGAACACAAATTTCGGTGAGGCGCACCTCCTCACTCTGTGTGTTTGTGTCTAGGTACTGTATGGCGACATCGGCAACTACTGTGAGCTGACAACACCCTGCTTGCCCTGGATATACATATCCCACCTCCACCACCAGCACAGATGGCTACAGTGCACAACATTACAGATACAGACGTTACACTTTGTAACACTGATATGGTATCCTTACAGACCACTGGGCCAGTGTCAGAGACATCACACAATGCTGACCCCTACACAATTGCTTTCTACAGACATCTCCAAGACCACATGGCTCATGCATTCCCATATATGTCCAGGACACTGTCCACAAAGGGACAGCATCCTGTCCGTCGAACCACAGACATATACTGATTGTATCACACTTGATGTAAGCTACTACGAGACAGAGCATCAGTCTCTGAAGGGAGGGTATGTCTGAGCAGCACTGGTAAGGATCTATTTCCCATCACACTGACCACATGGGCAATGTTGAGTGGGACATCAAGCGTGATACTGCAGATGACCAGGAGGCCTACCTGACCTATTTAGCGACCTGGTCAGGACCCCTCCTCTATGCCCATGGTTAGTACACTACACATATTTCACCTACACCACAGCTAGACCACATTGTGGCGGACAGGGTCAGTGCAGGTGTCACCCCACCCTCCCCCTGTATTAAGGCATGGGTATCCCTGCTGACCCTAACCTCAAGGACATCACAGTTATCCAGGTGAGTGACACCCACAGGTGAGCAGACTACACGACATGGACGGGACCTGCTGGTATCCCCAGTTGCATGCTACATACCCTCTGACAGGCGCTAAACACACATATACAGGTGCTATGTTACACTACCTGGACTACAGGGTATGTACCTGTACACTGGAGCACAGCACCAGTGGTTCCACTCCATGCAGGAGGCACCTCACCATACCAATACAATACAACACAATACATGACATTGTAATCTGATACTGTGCAATATGCTAATGCCCCCATGTCTACAGCAGCGTACTGTTCTGCTAACCTGACAATTGTGACACATGTGGTGTGATGGTACCTGCTGCCGACACACAGTGACACAGGGTGACACATATGGCATATTACCTATCTCAGTGACATGCAGCAGGGGTATGTGTGACATGTACACATGGGGAGTCTCGCATCGTAACACTGTGTGGTTTGTTGCAGGGTGTGTCCTGTCAGTGAGTCTGAACCCGTACCTACACATGTGCACTAAATTGCAGTGGCACAGACGACACACAGCAGACAGGTGGGTCGGTGTATGGTGGCTGGTGGTACACTGCCTGTTGGACATCTATCATGGGGGTGAGTTCCATATGTGCATCTGGGTGTGGTAACCTGTACATGGGCGTCACCAGTGTACTCTATGGTGGTGACAGTCACTGTGCAATGGTACTGTGTTTGGGTGCATTGTCACCGTGTTGTACATGTCACTGTGTCCTTCTACATATCTGTTGCTGTCGTGTGAGGTCCATACCATGGCATACATTACGTGCTGTGGGGAGTACACTGACCTACATGTCCATGCCTGACTGACCATGTGGGTGGACACATACCATGTACAGCTGTTCCAGGGATAGTGTGCCACTGTTACTTTCATTGGGGCCACTATTGTACACATGTCCGACCCTGACCACCCCTGACACATGCAGTGGTGGGCGGACACTCATTTATATGGTGGTTACCTGTGTAGGTGGTCTGGACTGTGGTATGATACTCCAGATGTGACACTGCTGTTCACTCCGTGCCTTAGTCCCCAGGCACCAGTTGCAATACATCTGTACACATGTGCCTCACTCCAGCTCTGTATACATCTCTCTCACTCTCTCTCTATACATATATCTATGTATTAAGATATGTCTATATGTCTATGTCTGTATACATGTACATATGTGTGTATGCATTTGCACAGATATATATATTGCTGTACATATTCTGCTGTAGATGTGGGGGCACAGAGGGGTGTGGGCGACAGGGGGCAGGCTGTGTTGCAGGTCAGCATATACAATCATACCTGTAGGTGGTCAGATCAGTCTGTCTATGTATATGTATCTACATATTTCTACCTCTGCATGTGTGCATTACATAGTTATGTCGCTACAACATTCTATCAGCATCTGTCTATGTGGTCCTACATCTCTCTCTCTATGTATGTACACATATGTGGATATCATATGTACACATGTACATATAGGATATCTACACATACATATGTTGACATGACTACATGGCCATATGTTGGACAGGTATGTCAGCATATATGTCTACCTTACTGTATACACACACTAACATACTGCTAAGCATACATAGCTCTGTAATGTAATTAGTACATGGCAGTACAACCTACAATCAGACGACATATATATGTGCACATAGATGCTGACACATACAACTGTATGTACAGCCTTCGCTGATAGGTGCTGTATATCCCCTGCCCATTACACATCTTCATATACATATGGATACAGCCCAATAACACATATGGAGGGTTCACAGTATGTACACCTTGATAGTTTTACTTTACAGTACCTGTGTTAGTCACAGCTGTGTCTGCGAATGTCTGTCTCACTGTCCTGCTGCTCTGGTTCACTGTTGCAGCTTCCAGGTAGCTGTTGCTGTGATTGCTGTCTGTCAGCTTATTCGCAGTATGGTTCTGGGTGTGGTTGTCCCTTTCTCCCTCTCTCTCTCTCTCTCTCTCTCTCTCTCTCTCTCTCTCTCACTCTGTCTCTCTGTCTCTCTGTCTCTCTCCAGGTGCAATGTAATTATTGCATGCGTGGACATGGACTACAGCATACTTTTGTAGGTATCTGCATATGCCCATGTGATGGCCTCTGCACCAATTGTTAGCCAGCATTTGCTAATTGCATGCAGCCTGTTGTGTACTGATTGCAGTTCTCACTGTGATTGCAGAACTGTGCTATATAAGGGTGTGTGGAATAGGCGTAGCCCTTTCAGATGTTAATGGCAGGGACCATGCTGTTATGCTGTGGACAACATTCTGTGAGTGTAAAGGTTGGTATCTCTAATTGTACTCTGTGGGTTGTGGGTTAACATTCCTCCATTCATTTCTCCAGTTTCCTGTACTGACTGTGTATGTACACTAACAACTACTACTATTGTTGATGTGTGCATGTGTGTGTGTGTGTGTTTTCCTTTCACCTTTGCTTGCATTCTGTTGCTACGTCTTCGATAGTTGCCCTTCACTATCAGTACTGGTGTGCCTGCTAGGTGTCTTGACTGTTGTGTGCTGCTGTAGCTTTCCTATTTCCCATGTACATTCACAGCCTGGAATGCTTGCTATATCTGCTAGGGTGTTACAGCATGCAGTGTGGTCTGGCCATGGTGTGGGCCTTGACATCTATTAGCATATGTGGGTATGCTGCTGAGCAGGCCCCAGAGGCTTTCAGGTTCACCGTTATGTGCCTCATGGAATGGTACATATCAGTGGTGTGCACCCATTAATATGTCTGGTATGCTGCAGGTGTGACTGTGGGTTAGCATGAGCATAGGTATTGCTACACCTTTTCTGCCATGCGAGTGGTGAATACTTTCGGGAACCCATAGTTGCCATTGCATGTGTTACACCTTTCTGCCTACTGTTTGTACATTTCACATGTGGTCTGTGGGGCATCCCTGTCCGACATTCACTGTTGCTATGTCTAGGGTCTTAGCTATTCAAATATGGTGGTATTGTACCCGTCATGTGTACAGATATTTGCAGGCTGTCCACATGTCTGCCTGGAAATTTGGTCATTATCTCATGCACACCTTTATCTGGCAGGTCATTCTGGCCTCAAGTCAGGATATGGTGACAAACATTCAAGTTCCAGACTGCATACCCTTCCAAACATCCCACAAGGTGTAGACCCTGTTACTTTCTGAACTGTCTGCATTTGTTGTAACTTCATTTGTAATGTGTCCCTGTTTTTGGGCCTTTGCTCCACATATGTTATTACTTGGTCCGGATGTGTTCCTGTAAGGGGTTGTGGGGTATGGGCAGTGCTTCCCACGCTGTGAGTATGTGTGTGTCTTGCAAGGTGCTATGGTGACATTATTACCTACTAGCTTCCAACTAGCATGGCTGTTTCTGTTCACACACTACTGTTATGGAAATCCACCAGTTTTGTTTGTGATTCTAAATGTCATGCTTTGTGTACTACATCTATATTCCAAAGACATGCATCTGGAGCATTTCTCCCGGGCCTCCGCTGAGAACAGGCTCTGTGAAACCTAGTTGGACTTTCCCGGTCAACAAATGATAAATAAATAAAATAAAAAAAATAAATAAATATTCCCTGTACATTCATTCCTACTGTTAAATGATATATTTACTTTAGCACAGTGTTTCTATGTAAGAGTCATGGCTTAGTGGTAAGTCATGCAGACTATAGTTGCCAAGGTCCGGGGTTCGGGACTCACAGTGGGATTTTATTTTTCTTTTGAACTGAGTTCAGGACCTGTCAATCAAAGTGACTAAGGCACTTTTAAGCTGTTGTAACCGGGTTAGCGCTGGTTTGCGCGGAGCTCACGATGCGCACTGGCGGTTAGCTCAGACACAAGCTTACACCAGCGCTATTTTCTTTGAAAGAAAAGAAAACGGGAGACAGGAAAGTGGTGAAAAAGGGGTCACAAAGAGGGTAAGACAGTAGGGAAACAAGCTTGGGATGTGCAGGAGGGATGTAGGTAAGGCCCATAGCTGCCCATTTCTTCAGCAGCAACAGCTGTGCATATGTATGTAATTTGGTGTGACATTTGAAACCTTCCACCACTGAGAGAGGTGTCAGGACAACAATAATACCTGTTGTACAGCCAATTGGAATTGATGGGTTCCATGTCCGTGGACATGTGTGCGGAATGGGCAGCTATGTATGGGGCGTAATTTTTTGCGGGTACAGAGTGCCCTTTTTTTCAGGTGAGAGTGGTATGTCAGGTGAAGGTAGTCGGTACAGCTGGGGAGGTAGGTTGGGTAGGTTAACAGACAAGACAAACAAGACGCATACAGGGGCGTGTATGACACGTGTGGGGGTTACACAAATGACGGGACGGAGGTTGGGATGTCCAGAGCCCATGAGCCCACAGATGGCAACAGTGGAACTGATATCCCCACCCATAGGCAGTTGCCACTGTTCCTTCACTGCCCAGGACGGGCTGTGCTGGGGCTGTGTAGGCGGGCAACGGGCAAGCCCGTTAGTTGCGCCACCCGTGCCTCGAGCTGGCGTGGGGCTCGAGGACAGAGTCCCGAATCTCCCACGCACCACAGTCCGGACGTTACGGAGGGTGAGTGGTGGATCTCCTCCGCCACACTTGCAGAGGGGGCGAGCCCCGCCCCTGCAGCGCTTCCACCCGCAGGTGGCACAGGGCCACCGGAGGAGGGTCCGACTTCGGCACTAGTGCCAGGTGCACTCGCCAGCTGAGGTGGGAGAGGTGGGTCCGCCGGAACCCGCCTTCCTGTCGTTCTATGTTTTGCATTATGTCATTACAGTTTGGGTTAGTGACATATAAAAACATTCACAGTTAGTTTTAACAGCATGCATTAGTATTCCCATTAACCACACACCCAGTTATTCACACCATTGAACAGCGTGCAAAGCACATGCATAATTTCAACAGTAATACACAGTCCAACAACATGCAGGGTTGGTTGATGGCAACAGGCCATCAGGTGTGGATGTATGAACGGGGCGGATGCATCAACAGACATGCAAATATATATGACCCAACAGGACAGATGTCCAGGGGTGGTAATTGTGATTGCACATACCATTTTCCCGTGGAATGGGTTATAGATGGTTAGAGGGTGGGATAAATCAGACATATATTATTAACACCTTCAGATACACCCACATATGCTGTACATTTGTAATAGCTACAGTTATATACACACTACTGTTCTGACTACAGTGTCCTATATATTAACTACCTAACCTTGCAGATGGGACTGTTACTGCAACATAAGTCTACATTTTATTGCTGTTCATACACAAGTCATATCGAAATTTGTGCAGATACATCTCCTGTTGACTGTTATTTCTATAACTGTGGACAGGTGTGGATGTTTAGAATATAAAACAGTCATCCTATCTGCATATTTCAGACTGGGAGCAGCATATCCAGATTTTGGTGTACACATTCCACATGCAGCAACACTTTGAACAGATGTTTCTGTTTGGTTTGGGGTCTCACATGCATTTAATTATGTCCTGACTGCAGTATACTTTATTCAGAGGTTATTACTACTGTAGTGCTGTATTCCTGACACTTTCTCACACTCTCTCACTTGCTTTCATTTTACTATTCAAACTGGTACTTCTAGGCTTTATTGACTTGTTTTAACAGAATTATTGCAGTTATTTCCAGCACTCTCACTTCAGTCATGTTTCAGGGTTTCCACATGTATTCATCTCACACAGGTGGATTCCTCCTCTTCTCTTGGCTATACTCTACCTGCTGCTGCTGTTTGTGTACTAATTTCTTACAGGCAGTGCAGTTTTATTTACAAATATGTGTTGGACAGTCTCATGATTAGTTTCATCTTACAGGCTGGGAACTGTTGTAATCAGGCAATACTTGCATAAACATTCACACTCTGTGAGTTGCAAATTTAATTCCTTCCTGGATACACTGCACTCTTATGCTAACTGTCATACATTTATACATATTTACAGTTACTAGTTGTGGATTACTGACCTGCCTGGTGGCGCAACCGCACCAGCCTATCAGCATAGGCTCTGCGGTTCGCAGAACGGACACCTGCAGCTGTAATATAAATGAAGTAATATTGGAATACACATCTCCATGATTTCAGGTAGTTTAACTTTCTACAAACATAATTAATTTATACTTACTCAGTGGTGGGGCGTTGGGTGCTTGCCGGGCCTCCTGGATCCAACGGGTCAGTTGGTCCTGCTTACGTCTCTTCAGGTCCGCATGGTGGTGACGGACCTGCTCACCTGTCCGAGGAATTCCTGTGGCACTGGTGAGTTCATGAGCCAACTGGTCCCACGCCTCAGCCTTGTGCTCCCCAAAGGACCTGGCCCTGCATGAGTTGGGCCTCATGGTTATGGACTAGGAGCCAGGCCATGTACCTGGACTCCTCAACACCCCACCTCTGCGCACGGAAGCGACTACCCTCACCTACACCTGACATTCTAACTGCAGGTCTGTTCTACAATCGTTTATGCTGTGTATTCCTGCCTATGGGGCTTATATAGTCCGTTTTTCCGCACATATCTGTGATTGGCCAGTTTGGAATTGTATCAACTTCAGTAAACCTGCATTGTCATGCTGTTGTTTGTATTCATTCCTATATATGAGCTGATATTGCATTTCTATGACCTGCTGTCATGGCTTAGTGGTTCTGTCCCTTGACTTTGGTGTATAGTATCCTGGGTTCGAACCTGGCCACTGCTTTTTATTTTTCAGGACTGTCTAGACATGTTGAGGGGTGTGTCTGTGTAAAGGCATTTTGGATACGGCTTGCTCAACGTTGCCCGTTGGTTAGCTCGTTTGCGTGCGCACCTCACAAGCGGGGCACGCCAGTTTAACACTGATTTGGCTATTGGCACGCATATGCCGCTTAGCTCAATTAGGGGCACATATATTTAGCGTGGTAAACCACTGCTCGCCTACAGGCACTCATTTTGCACCAGTTAAACCTATGCTTATCTACGGCCACATAATATCTGGCAGTTTGTATTAATTACTTGGCTCACATTTATTCAATATAAATAGGCTATTACATTGCATTTTACATATATTCTGGTTTTATGTGTACATATATGTGTCAGGGACTTGTTTCCTGCTTATTTTGGGAAAAAAAATTTGCGTTGTGGGGCTCGAACCATGAATGCCTGCTTTGCAGCCAGCATCTCTACCGCTTCGCTATTGCTTCCTGGCTTATTTTGCATATGTAGTTCTTATATGCTTTCCCACTGACTGCTAACTGTAGCTGCGCTTACGGCACGCCAGCAAAGCGCAAAGACTCACGGTTAAACATCTTTACAGTTTAAAAAATGACATGTACATTTATATTTCTTTTATGTTTAATAGTCTGTAGGGGCATGTGTTGTGTTGTGTTTATTCACATTTGCATGGGCTCTGTTGTGGGTGTGTACTTTGGACAGTTTTACACTTCTGGGGGCGTGTCCGCTTGCAGGGATCAGCCTACGGACACGCCCCCTACTGTCTTACACGGCCGTGTTCGACTTGGGTGTGATTCAGCATGCTCTCATGAATATGCAGAGCATGCTGACATCACTCAGTTTAACTGCAGCCTCCGTGTAAGAGTTATAACTCTTACACGGAGGCTTCGTGAATCCTGGGGAATATCACTGACAACATGGCTATATGTCTGTATGTGACGAGTAGAGAAATGCAGAGTGATAAACAGTGTAGTTATAAATCAATTAAACCACAATATGATGTGAGCTTACATTGCCTTGACAGCTTATCATGAAATGTCAAACTGATGAACAGATGACTGTGACATTTAAATTGAAGTGACATTACTTGGTTTTAATAACACAAAAGCAGCATATGTATCAAATCAAACTTGTCAAAGACCACACATACCTGCCATGGCAACACTAATGTTGATGAGGTCTCCTTCACTGTGGTCTTGCACCACAGATCTGACAGAACCATTAGTCATAAGAGTTTAGAGAAATGAAAAACAATGTTCTAGTAATAATGGTTGCTTAATTACTTACCAAATTTGTTCTTTTTACAGCACTGACAGCTTTGACATATTGGATAATGTTAACTGTGATACTTATCACACTTACAATACACATGATAATCAACCAAATCCAGATGGCAGGACACTGTGTTTCTAGATCTGTAGAAACAATCAGATACTCAGGGTCAATAAAAATGCTGACATTCTTAACTAGAAATTATAGCACAGTAATCTTCTAGATGTGCTCATAGAAAGTAAATTCATGTTCTAAATAATAAGAAAATGTATAAATGTAAAACATCATTAGTATCTCTTTAACCATTTATGTACTCAGAATAAGATTTCTTAGAGAAATAAAAAAAATGAAATGAAATAAAACTACAAAATGTGAGTTAATATAGTTAATAGTTTTGATATCTGTATTATTGGGGACCATGCTTTCAGATAAATGTTCATGTTCTTTTTTATTTATGACTGCCATAATTAAACCACTCTAAACATATGAAACTTTGTTTTCCAGTTTCTTATCAACATAATTTTTACACAGTGTCCAGCTATTTCAGAAAGTACTCAATGTATGATGATGTATCAGTTTCCTAAAGCAGAAATGATGACATAGTTTGAAAGAAACTATTTAACATGTGCTTTTGTGTTCTACAGTTTTTTTGTGTATATATATATGTATATATATATATATATATATATATATATATATATATATATATATATAAGCACTTTCTCACATCTAATCCTTAGACAGACATACTACATGGTATGTTTATGTTTCATATGTCCCATACACTGGGTAAGTTCTTCACTGAGTATTTTTTCTGTGTTAATATGCATTCAAACCTGCTACCATCATAACTCTCCCAAAAACCTCTTGTTCCTCAGCCACACTGGACTTATGATCTATCAGAAACATTTCCCCTAGAAAAATGCTTGCAGATCGTACATAGTACCAACTAATAGACCTTATAAACATATGTGATCTTTGTTGATCCAAGCATGCTTTTGGAAGGGCTTCAATATGTTCACTGCCATCTAGAATTTAACAGACTTCAGCTTCTCCAACACAGAGCAGGGAATGCTTACCAGAGCTCTCTTTATAATCATGAAGAGAGCTTTTATAACTGCACCAACCTCCTACTCATCAAGAAACTTCATATTGTAGGCCTTGGTTATTAATTGCTTTTGTCCCTCAAAAGTCAGTTCTGGGCTAACCACTTTGTTTTTATTTAAAAGTAAAACCAATAAGTGCTTTTGCTATATAAAGTAGCTTCTTCAGACCAAAAGTCAGAGTATACAACATCCACATTTAAATAGAATCACATCACTACTTGTTACACAACTAACCATTCATAGGAATGACATATTTAAAGATACAGGTACCCGATTTCTATAAAACATGAAACAAAACAACATACTTTTAAGAGATATATAAAAAAAAAATCTAAAAAATAAAAACATCACATAAGTGTACAGAAATTACCTTTTCCTCAAACCCCTTGATTTTAAAATTGAGCATAGAGGGATATATTCATTTAATCCATGGCCCTTATAGAACTGCAGTCAGATTATCCATCTAATCTCCCTTAACTCAGTCTCATTTTCTACATCTCCCCTCCTAATGCTAGTCCCCACCACATATATAACTATAAATTTAAAAGTGTGGTTAGCTCCAAATGCGCTAACATGCTTTGCTAGGGCATTAACCATGTTCCCCTTACGTATACAATAATGATGGTCTCTGACCCTTTCTTTAAACTTGCGGTTTGTTTTGCCAACATAGAAGGAAGAGCATACCTCACAAAAAGTGAGGTATACCACATTGATGATATTGCAATCAGCTGAAGCAGAAAAATAAAACTCCCACCTCATATCAGGATGAAAAAATATTCCATCAATACTTAGAATATCACAAAAAATGCACTTTCCACATCTGTGGCTACCTAAAACAAAATGCCTGTTTTGGTGCCTTTTCAGGTAACAAAGTAACCTTTTCAAATTCTTCTTATGCTTGTAATAGAAAGTAGGGCACCCCCAACTATCTCAGATATAGAGGGATCCATAAGTAAAATATTCCAGTTTTTAGAAATGATGTTCCTAAGTGCATATGTACCACTATTGAAAGTGAGGGGAACTCTCACTGTATTGCTGACCCTAGTACTCCTAACATTATCTTTTATTGGTGTAGCAAATAAAGGATTAGGCCTACCATTCCTTAGCACACTGGCTTCCTTAATACCCTACTTTTTTGTTTACTTTGTTAACAAATGATCTCAAACCATGACTCCCACAAACCCACATAACACTATATGCAGATGATCTGATCTTTCTGACATCAGGCAGAGGACTGACTTAATACAGTTGGATGTACAGGAGGACTTACTAAAAGCCTGGAACTAGGTCTAGGACAATTAGTTAATTCTAAAAATGTCAGTTTTTTTGTCATCGCATAAAGAATAACAATTACAAATACACCCCCAGTCACTGGCTGTCCAGGGAGTACCTATTAGACAGACTGACCAATAAGTCTGCTAGTATCTGGTTAAACATCTTACTTGCCTTTAGTCACTGTATTGATATGATCTGTAATTTTGTGCTCAGGCAAGAGAAAACTTCACTTTCCAGTTTAGCCATGCTCTTGGCTTTGTTTTTTCCTCCCTGTAGCTGAGTGTATATTTCTTTTCATTAAAATTTCCTGCAGAACACCACTACACTACAAACAGTTTTTAATAAAAATATGCAGATTTGAACCTCTCTGGTAAGCATAAGCACTACAGCCTCTCCTTCTAAAGGCCAGGCAGCTGCTTATCATTGCCTGGCCCACCATTCTTTTTTCCATGCTTTACTGTCAGACTTCTGCACCAAGACTGCAGTTCATCATCTAGCAGTCAGAACTATCCTTTCAGGTCCATGTTTGGACTAGCCAAAGAAAGATGAAACACTGGTCTGGCACTTAGTCTAAGGAGCTTTTCTAAACATGTCCCTGCAAACTGCAGCATTCTCCCACATCAAGCATAATCAGACAGATACCTATTCTTACATTATTTTAGATAGAGATTACTGTCCCACCTTGCCAAAGCATGTGGCTGCCACTATTTTAGGAACACAGGCTAATGATCTCCATTAGGCTAATACAATATTAGTGATAAATATGAGCACTAATTCTTGCTGTTTGCATTAAGCTGCAATTTTTGTTTGTATTTATTATAGTATATATAAGTCAGGCCAGTTGTTATGTGCACTTTGCCAAATAACTACTCGTTGGCTCCAATACCTCCTTCATGGACAGAAAGGCTCATAAGTCCATTTGTAAATTTATGGGCACCCATCTAGTTGTCTAAGCTATGCTTGAAAGAAGACACAATGACTGCTTGATTTGCAGAGGAATTCTGTTCCAGAGCAGAGGGAGATGATGGGTAACAAATTTATCCCTCAAACAAGTTCTATTGATTTCTTGATGTAGGTTTGGATTTCTGGTTCTAGTGTTAACTGCACTATTTGACTTCCTGTGAAAAGGAGATCAAGAATGACAGAATCCCTAATGGAATGGTATGTGAGGCCAGAGCTGGATCATGGTCAAATGGGGCTCTAGGTAGTGTAATGGATCAGGGCCTCCTCCCAGAATAGCCCTTCCCCGGCAGCACCTCCCCAGCCATTCTGGTGTCCCATTATTTGGTTATTTCTCCCCAGTAACATAAACACTGTTCAAACCTGTCCATGTGATACTATTTTCTTCTTTACTTCTACAATGATTAGAGATATTCAAAACTTTATTTCAATTTTTATTGCACAAACACTGATAGCCATTTGCTAAACAAAACAAAACAATGCAGTCTCACAACGAAAACATACTTAGCAATAACAATAAGCTTCTCTGCCCTTGAAACTCACATTCATTGAATCTGCATTGAAACCCACATTCAAAGAAAATTTATCTGGCCAGTGGCAGATTAAGTTCACCTTTGGGCTGTTTTCAAACCATAGGCCTCTTGTACACATATTTTGGACCATGCATGCATGTGCTCTTTGATGCACCATCCTGATTGTATTCAGTTATATTCCTTGTATAGTGAAGCACCACTTGTTAGAGTGTGTTTTAAATTTGTAGGTTTGAACATTTTTCCAGTAAGCAATGAAACAAACCTTATAAATCAATAATGACAAAACTACTCATTACAGAACATTTCAACCATAAAAGGCCACTCAAACTACTGTCATTACAAGCCACCAATATCAGTCAATGCACACGATCTCTGCAAAAGTAAAAGTCATCTGAATAATTCCACATTAAAGAGATATATAACTAATGAACAGGTTGCTACTGGCAAACAACTTTACATTTCAGTGTTTCATGTATAAATTCAGTGACTGCTGCCCTTGAAGAATAAACCGTCCATGTAAGAATGGTAAGCTTGTGTGATAATGTAAAGTATTGCCATCTGTGCCAGGGAGAGTAGGGCAGTGCATGTGTAAGATATGCCAGCATAGTTAGCTGGAGTTTTGTAAATAATTTGGTGTCATTTAAATATCACACTGACTTGTACAGATGCTTGTGTTAAAAGTGTATCAACAGTGTTATTATAACTGAGTAAATGTTTTATGTTTAAACAAAGAATTCTGGAAGGGAAGACTAGAGGTTTTTGATTTTTTTCTATAATTTTCAAATACTGCAACAGATCTTAGCAAAGCACTGAATGTGTATTGTACCAGAGTCAGGTGATCAAATGTGATGTCATTCTATGACCAGCACTGAGAGGATGGAACTCACACAACAGCTTCTTTTGTTTTGTTTTCTTTGAAACCTGATATAAAAATCTATGACAGTTATCACAGTCAGTTGAGTTCAGTTCAGTTATTTGGAAGCTCATCACCTTGCCTTGTGGAAGTAAACAGTTCAGCATCCTAACTCGCTTGCTGTATCAGTTAAGTTAGCTAGGGAACAGTTATTCTTTAGACAGTCAGGAAATGCAGTGAGATTAGTTTAGTAGTGTTTTTCTGCAGCTGTTTGAATCTGTCCAAGTGTGTTATTTTTATTTCTCTTGTGATTGAAACTCTGATGTTTATTGTACTTTTACATTTAGCATTCTCATGTTTTTATTTTATTATTTATTATTAAATATTTTATACCTTTCATTGTGGATGGTCTTTTAGAGAATACTTTTAACATCTTGAGAGTACCTGTGCTTATTTTAGTGATGCCTTGGCCACTCCAAAAGCCTGGCTGCTTTGGTTATACTCTACCATTTATGTTAGTATTGATTTTACTCCGTATATTTGGATACCCTAGTAACAGCCTGACAGTAGTTGACTGGTGGCAGTGAGGTTACCTTATAGTCTGGGAAGAAGGGGTACAGATAGTAAATCTGTACGTACCAGCCTTTCTCAGGAGTGTGTGTGTGTGTGTGTGTGTGTGTGTGTGTGTGTGTGTGTGTGTGTGTGTGTGTGTGTGTGCATGTGTGCGTGTGTGTGCACGCACGTGTCTATGTGCTTGTGAAAATCAAATACTCAGGTGTGGGTGTGTCAGCTACTTGGAACTGGGACACAGTGCTCCAAACTGAGTCTTGTTAGGGATCCAGAGAGATGGAGAGTGCAGTCCCAGGAGAGCGTATTCCCTGTGTGCTCTTGGGGGGAATTTGTGTTTGATGCAGAGAGTTGCATTTGAAAATACTCTGTAAATTCATTCCTGTTTTTAGTGACCGTCTCTCACTGGTGAGGATTGAGGCCCTTGATTACTGGCCTGTGATAAATAGAAGCTGTCACAGCTGGTAATACTATAAATAGGAAATGGCTGCCAAAACAGGAACAGGTTCATAGTTACTAGGCATTCATTCCAAAGGAGGACACATGCAGGAGTAATGCACCCCTATCCCCCCTTAAAGGGGTCCTTGCAATATCATCACTCCTTCTACATGGAGTGGGAGAAGAGCCCACAACCTTCTGTACTAAAGGAAAACATGCTACCTGTTGTGTTACTAATACTGCCTTTAAAGCTGATAGCACAAGCACTGATGACGGCCATTTGCTAAACAAAACAGTTACACATTAAAAACAAACTTAGTATGAGCAACAGTAAATTTCTCTTCCCTTAAAACTCAACATCCCTTGAAAATGCACAAAAACTCAACATTCCTTGAAAATGCATAGAAATTAAACATTGTTTAAAATGCACAGAAAGTCAACACTGAAAATGATTGAAACTCAACAGTCCGAAATGCAGTTTGGCAGTTGATGTAGAGGATTCAGGCTCTAGGGTCTTGTATTCAAGGTACAGGGTTTGAGCTTGAATAAGTTACCTGCTATGGCATTCCTAACTGGTGGAATTTACCCTTCCCACACATGTCTGGAATTGTAACAAACAATGCTCGGTCTCTCTTAAAAGTCCAGAACAGCTCTCTATAATAATCCATGTTTGAGTCTAATCATGCCCTGCACTAATGTTTAAATGTGCATGTGTCATACTAAAGATGCATGTAAAGTTTAAATGTGCATGTGTTATACTAAAGATGCACATACAGATACTATTAAGGATGGACTCTGCATGTGCCCTTAAAGAAGAAATGTAACGCATGCAGAGTGCATTCTTAAAGAAAAAATTTAAGTTTTGTGGCAGCCCCCTGGTCCTGTTGTTCTGCTACCTTGCGGGACCTAGGCGAGTGGATCTGGCTCTGTGTGGGGCACAAATCTCCCATCAGAAGTCTTAAAGATACAGGGTATAGAATCAAGACTTCCAGTCTCTTCCAGTACCAAAGATGTTTGAGACTAGAGATACTTCTGGTTAGACACCTCTGCAGCTTTTTCAAGTTTTTTTTTTTTGCAATGAGCCTAATGAAGTCAAGGCCAAAGGGTGCATTATATTCTATGAGGGGTCTGAATAAAGCTGAATATAAGAGAAATCACTTTCTTGGATCTGGAAGAAATATACTTGGTGATTAGTTGTGGAAAATACAATTTCCTGACTACTTATCCACATGGTGATAAAGGAGGAGGAACAGTCTAGATCTATAACTATTGTTTCACTTGATTATCAGGTGATGCCAATGATATAGGCTGGAATTATCTGTTGTCTCCTAAAGGGGGATAATACTATATTTCTTAGTATTTAGTTTCATTCCTTTTTCTATGCGCCAGATTTTTACTGATGAAAGTTCATTCTGAGAGTATATGTACCTTCAGAGGGGTTGACAGTTATGCCCAGTTTGCCATCGGGTTTGCCATCATCAGCAAATTCAGTTAACTAGAGATTATTATTGCCATATTGAAGTCAAATAAATACTAAGCAGGAGATGACAAAGCACTGATCACTGGTCAACTTTTCTGTGTTGAAAGAGGCATTTGCAAAATAGATAATGTGCATTATAACCTTAAGCCAGTTTGCTATCCATCTTACCACATAGTGATCGATGTTTAAGGTTGATAGTTTATTCATAATTTCTTCATGAGATGTGTGCTGAATGCCTTGGCCAGACTGAGATAATCTGTATGAACAATGTAACCAGTGCCCACTGCCCATTGCTTGAGTGACCTTCTCAATGAAGCTGACAAAATTTAGCAGGTAATATCTACCCTTTAGGACAGTATAGTAGTGCAGGAGATAGCACTGTCACCTGACAGGAAGAGGTTCACTGGTTCATTTCTCAGCTGGAGTGCCTTTTGTCTGCAGTCTGCATGCCCTTCATATGCTCGTGTGAGATTTCTCTAGGTGTTCCAGTTTCCTCCCTCATTCCAAGGACTTGCAGTAGGTATACTGAACACTCTAAAGCAGCCATAGGTGTTAGTGTGGCATGGAAAAAAAACATGGAAGGCCTGCCACCCAGTGGTGTGAACCTTGGCCTTAAATGATTGTCACTGTTGAAGTGACACTCAGACCCCATGGGGAGAGCTGGGTTGTGGATGGATCTAGCTTTTATGAAGCCACATTGTTGTTGGTCAAGCCTAATAAGATTTTTAATATTATGATTAATAATGTCATAATAATGTGTTCCATGGCTTTACAGACCTGACTCATAAGGCTGATAGGAATACAGTTTCAAGTGTCTATGGCGGCTCCACCCTGGTGGAGGGGCATCATTACAGCACTGTGACAAGAATCAGAAACATAGCTTGTAGCTAAGTTTAGATTAAACAGTTTAAGGAGGGACTCTGGGAGTGCATGTTTGATACTGTTTAATTGACAGCCCTGATATGTTACTGAGAACTGTGAAGAAAGCGTTCTTGGACATAGAAAGTATCTTTAAAGAAAGTATCTTTACGACATGTTATTTTGTGATGATGAGGAGGGGAGTGACTCAGGGATAACTGGAGCAGAGATGGGAGTTTCATAGGAGAAGAAAGCAGCCAGCTTGCTTTTCTTTGTCAGTTGAGTATGGATGAGAGAATTTACTGTTAAAAAGTTCAGAACAATGTTGCAAATCATTTCTTAGTTTTTGGATGTAACTGAATAAGGACTTATAATTATTCTCTGCCTAAGATGTAAGTCTCAATTAATGGAATGTTTTATTAGTCCTTAGAGTGTTCTTAAGTTTCTTGGTGAAGTTGTTTTAAAATGCTTTCATGCTGATTATGGTACATGTGGCGTTTTAAGCAGTTGCTTCCTTTTATTATAGTTTGTTTGCATTAACTGATCACCAGGGTGGTTTTGTTTTGATTGTATTTGGTTCTAGTAGGGACTGCTAGATCAATACTTTTATCTAAATATGCATAAACTTCTTTGTGTATCTGGCTGTATACAACTGGCCAACTGAGGGGATGTTGTGGGTAGCTTTTTGAAGTTTCCAAACTGGGGGAGGGGGTGGTGTTGATTACTTGGAGAATAGAGGTTCTGAGCATGAAGATCACAAGTTCATGATCAGATCAATGAGGGAAGACCAGTGAAATAGAACAAATAAAGGTAATGTTACTGAGGATCAGATCAAGAATGTTTCTGACCCTGGTGGGTTTGAGGACTTTTTGTACTCAATCCAGCAATTGGTATGCATAACCTACATTAGAGGTGTATCTGTTCCAGTCGTACCTTTGAAATGTCCAGATTTTTGCAGAATGTGCATATTGTTGCCTCATTTTTTATTCTGTTCCTCACAAAATGTGTAAATGCTCCAGATTTAGATTTAGCCACTCAATTTAACTCCTTCTTCATTGAATCCATTAGTAAATTAACTTCCTCTTTTACTACTTCTACCTTACAATCCAATACCCCCCACCCTCTCCTGCCAAAAATCCACCCTGCACTTTTTCTCCTTCCACTTTCCCATCTACTCACTCTATATCCCCCAACTCTTCTCCTTCCCCAACTTCCTCATCTTCCTTACCAGCATCAAATACTCTCCCTCTCCACTCTGCTCTATTCTCTTTAAAACCTACACCCACATCTACAATAAAGAAACTCCTTCAAAAATTGAAGCCTGGCACTAATGCACCAGATAACATCCCCTCATACTTCCTAAACATAGCTGCTGAAGCTATTGCCTATCCCATAAGCATTCTCATCAACCGCTCAATCCTGGAATGTACTGTGCCCCAACTCTGGAAACAAGCCTTTATCATCCCTCTACATAAAGGCGGTAGCAACTACAATGTCAACAATTTCCGTCCCATCGCTATCCTGTCCCCCATCTCCAAGCTTCTAGAAAAATGTATCCAACTTCAACTACTACCACATCTTCTAGAGAATAACCTTCTCACACCTACACAACACGGCTTTAGGCCAAATCATAGCACCATGACAGCCCTCCTCTCTCGAAACCGTAAACAAAGCACGCGACTCTGGCCAAATTGTCTCCACACTACTACTCGACCTCTCTAAGGCTTTTGATACTATCTCACACAGTCTGCTCTTAACAAAACTTAACCTTTCTCCCTCCTCTGTGAACTGGTTCTCCAGTTACTTATCTAACAGATACCAAGCTGTAAAATGGAAAAAGGCCACTTCTTCTTTTCTCAGCACCCCCACCGGAGTTCCCCAAGGCTCTATACTTGGTCCTCTTCTCTTCAACATATTTATAAATGATTTTCACAAATCTATCCCATTCTCTAACATCATCCAATACGCTGACGATTCTACCATTATCTGTTCTGCCACATCTTCCTCTAAGCTTCAAAACCTCACACAAGAAGCTTTCTCAATCACTGAGCACTGGATGAAAACAAACCATCTAGCTCTTAACGCCTCCAAAACTAAACTCATGATATTTACCCCCTCCAGAAATACTCCCTTCAATACAAACACATTCTTCATTACTAGCCAAAACAACTCAATCCTAGAACTGGTGTCTGAAACCAAGCTGCTAGGTGTCCAAATTGATAACCAGCTTAATTTCAACTCCCATCTACAACTAAATATAAAAAAAACCCACCAAAAACTTGGCATGCTATATCGTCAAAATCAATACCTCACAAAGACCACCAAAATTTCCCTCTCTTCTTCCTTCCTTATCCCCTCTCTTCTCTATGGATCACCTCTCCTAACTAATCTCCAGTCCTCTCTAAAGAAACAACTTTCTTCTTGCTATAACAAAATCGCCAAGTTTGCTAACGGTCACAGGTCCTCCACCCCTGTTCCTCTCTCCAAAAACTTAATTGGCTTGAACTTCCACATCAGCTCAACTTCACTCAGCTAACCCTAGCCCATAAGCTCATCAATAACCCATCTCTTTGTCCCTCCCTGTCTTCTGCTTTTACATTGCACCTACCTGACAGAGTCCTAAGGTCAAACAATCAAAACCTATTAGAAGTTCATAAACCAACTCGTCCCCCAGGTAAAAACCTTCTATCCTTTAACCTAGCACGACTTTGGAACTCACTCCCACCATCCATTCGCACCAGTGGTAATCATTATATGTTCAAAAAATCCCTTCACACACATCTTAAATCCCTATGGGAATGCTCTTGTTCCCACCAATCTTAAAAACAAGGTACTCTTCATCTCCCAATCATTCCTATATTACTCAACTATGCCTACATAAACAATTACTTTCTACAAATTACTACCTCTTTAGCCCTAACACTCCCCTCATTTATTCTACTTACTTCTATAAGATTGCTTAGTGGAAAGTACCTCAAACGCGAATTCAATGACTGTATTCTTTTTTTTAAAATTGTATAAGTATCTTTAGTAATCTATTGTATGTACCTAGTAAGTTTGTTTGCTTATAGAGCTTTTCTCTATTGTATGTACCTAGTCTGTATGTCTATTTTTTGGAGCTTTTCTCCCCAGGACTCCATTGAAAACGGGTTATTTTGGCCCTATGGACTATCCTGGTAAACCAACTGCAAATAAATAAATAAATAAATAAATAAGATCGAAGTTACTAAATAATGACATACATTTGAGTTTCAGACTTCTTGTTCTTCAGAAAATGCATGCTAAAACAAATCATGTTATTCTAATTTTGTAAGAGCGATATTTAAAATATTTTCCTATTTTAGGGCCTTTGTCCCCCCATAATTTTAGCCTTTGTCCAGATTTCTTGCCTAAGAGGTTGAGAGGTATGGCTCCACTCTATGCAGGTATAGTTGAGGTCATCACCAAGGATAATTGCATCTCATCCAAACACTGTGCAAATTGCTTAAATGTAAATTATTCCAGGATTAGTTATCGAACTATGTACCTCTGTGTATTTCAATCATTGTATTGTAACTGTCTTCCTTCTACTATGTTTCCTAAGATTTACGGTGCATTTCACATTCTGTGTAATTCCTCTCCTATAAATTTTGTTGTGTTTCTCTTTTACTGTAACTGCAAACTCTCTTTGTTGTAGTCTGTTCTATATACCCACTTAACAAATAACTAAACAAAATAAATAGAAATATATAAAAATCTATAAAACCCTTGTTGGATGTCATCTGGAAGATTGTTTTTCTCAAGAAAACAACCAGTCTTGTTTGCCTGTTGTTAGTCTGATAAACCTGCACTTCATCTGTTTCATCATGAGCAGTAAAGTGAGTAAAAACTATAAATAATAAAATGAATTATAAAACTCTGCCTAATAGTTGTCTTGCAATAATTTAGAAGTATGTTAAATATCGTAATTCATCTAGCCAATAATTTTGAATCACATTTGTCTCCTCCAGTGACCCCGTGGACAGTCATTGCTATCCATAGCAGTTACTAGCGAAGTACAGAAAAGAAGTAGACTGAAAGGCCTTTTTTCTGACATGGCCTAATACTTTCATGTGAATACAATAGCCTATGTAAAATAAAAATAACACTGTTATCATTAATGACAATAAATTTACATTTTTGTGTGTGTGGGTAAAGGTAGATTTTTCCAGAGCTGGTGTGGTTTATTCAAGATGGCAAAAAGTGAGTGACCATACAAAGCTGGCTGTAGGCAAATCACCATGACCACAACCAAACATGGCATATTGTTATGATACAATGCTAAAGTTACCATTTAATGAATAGCAACCCCATGGCAATAAGCTGAATGAGTAGACATTTCAAAAATGCAACTCATAAAATATTTTACATGTGTTTCACCTCTATTGTGAGACAGCAATTGTGAGAGACAAAAGGATGCAGAAGGGCTTGTGGAGTTTGGGGGGTGAAGTTCTCCATAGAAAATATACTTTTTTAGTCTTGTCACCCACAACTTCATTGAGTGTACGTTTAGATGAGATTGACTTTTTTTTAGGATTAACAGTGTTGTCTGAGACCAGGTTCTCATTGCAGACCTTTATTCATTGTATTACTTAATTAGAAATGTTTATAGGATTATAGGATCATAGGAGGGTACTAGGCTATTGGCCCTAAGGCCTCTAAAAGCCTTGCCATGCTATACCCTTGTTCCCTTATGGACCAAGATATATAGTCTATGTTTGCACATTAATCTAAGATTAGCACCATCTGCCCCTATCCAAGAGGGACATAGGTTGCATTTTCCATCTGTCTCACAGGTGGGGTGTGTCTATAAATGGATTGCATTTTTGGTGAATTGTTCATACATTGAAGAAGGCATTGGTTGCCGAAACCGGTCTGTCTAATAAAGGGTTATTATTTAGCCATCTAAATGTATTTGACCTAATTATTTTGTTTTTACTACTTCTGGATCGCACATTGCTGGCCTTTTGTTGTTTACATAGGTGAAACCCTTAGTGTAAAGTTACGGTTACCCATCCAATTGTCCAAGTTATGCTTAAATAGGGTCATTGAGGAGCTCTGTTCTACATGAATTGGGAGTTTGATCCAGAGGAGTGGAAACCTCTGGGAGACATATCTGTCTATCCAGCATGTCCTGTTAATATCGCACACTAGGTTAAGATCCCTAGAGTGAGTGAATCTTGTCCCATTGGATTTGCGGATGTGCAGCAGCTTCATCAAGGCAGGGTATGAAACTACTTTGTAAGCTAGGCACAGGTCACCTGTAAGCTGTCTAAACAATACTGAATAAAGTGAGAGGGCCTTCAGTCTGTCCATGTAGATCATGTGTTGTAGGCACTAAATTTTCTTGGTGAGAAACCTCTTAGGTCTCTCCAGATGCTACAGGTGTCTAGTGAGGTACATACAGAAGGGAGCACTGTACTATATTATTGGTTTGATGAGAGTCGAGTACAGGAGAGTTATAACCTCCTTAGCTTTGGATGTTATATCCTTGCTGATGAGGTGTGCAACATAGAAGGCATTCCTTACTACTGTGGACACCTGATAATGAGAATTAATGCTACTATCAACTTCCATTCCTAAATCTCTCACCACTTGGTTTGAACTTAGGGGGTATTATTAATGTTGTAATTAGCAGGGGTTTCTCCTTTGCTGAATGGGATGATAATGCATTTTTCTGCATTTAGTTTAAGACCATGGCTTTCACACCAATCATTTGTCTGTGTAAGCCTATTCTGTAGTATGTTGACATCTTTGGGGATATGATGATTACACCCAGTTTGCAGTCATCAGTAAACGTGGTAAGCCAGAGGCCATCTATTTTCACCTGGACTTTAGAAAACTACATACAAAACAGTAAACACCACTGGTAAGAGGTCTGCTAGTAGAGGTGGCATCCCCAATTGTGACTGTATGTGTTCTGTTTGTGAGCCATCTGGAAACCCATAGAGTGACGTAAGGCTTAATCCCCAGCTGAGTGAGTTTTACAATGATGCCTGAGAGAAGGATTGTATCAAAGGCCGGGGCTAGGTCGAGATAGGCAGTGTGAACTGTTCTACCTTCATCCAAGGCCTTGATGATATTCCCAAAGAAGTCCACCAGGTTTAGCAGGCAAGATCTACCCTTAACAAAGCCAAGCTGGGTCGGGCCAAGAGTTTGAAGGTCACCTATATCCTTGTTGATAAGGTCCATGATGATTCTCTCCATGGCCTTGCAGATATAGCTGGTTAGGATTATGGGTCTATCATTCCCTGATTGGTTGAGGGGACCCCCTTTGTTAAAGGTGATTACGGTTATTATTTTCCACTCTTCTGGGACAAAACCAGGGCTTAGACTGAGATTGAAGAGTGTGCTCAGTGGTTCTGCGAACTCCTGTTTTGAACCATTTAATAAACAACCTGGGATGTTGTTCTGTCCCATAGAGACTGTGTTTTTGGCCTTGGAGGGTGTGGTTATGACCTGCTCTCAGGAGATACTAGGCAGAGGACTGGTGACAGATATGTTATGGAGTACGATAGGTAGGGACAGGGGGGTGAAGTTTTTGCAAAACCTGCCCACTAGCAGGTTAGCGATGTCCTAAGATTCAGTATAAGTGGTACCGTCCACAGCTAGTTTGGCACAAAGATGGGCCTTCCCTTTTAGATTTTGGACATAGCTAAAGAATGATTTGTGATTTTCCTTAGCTAGGGATGTTAATTTAGTTTTGTAATTAGCTTTAGAGGACTTTACAAGATGTCTAATCTGCTTGTTTATGCTTTGGAGGGAGTTCTTCCTTTGGTGGGACTTTTCCCCTTTGTTTTTTTTACAGCAGTTTCTTTCTCTTATTGTATAACCTATTTATGGTGGATGTCCACCAGTGTGGCTTATTTTTTCTTGAGGATCTTGATTTGATTTGTTTCGGTACGGCTAAGTCTATACATTTATATAGGTGTTTATACAGGGCATTTGTGTATACCTCAGTATAGGGGTCATTGCTGTCAGTGCTGGCAAGGGGGTTGAAACTATTAATGCCATCACTCAGTAGGCTATAGTTTGCTTTGAAGAAATTTTTTTAATCTTTTTGCTCCTGACGGTAGTAGCCACAGTGGTAGCATTGTCGCCTCACAGCAAGAGGTTCTCCCATTCAATTCTCAGCTGGAGTGCCTTCTGTGTGGAGTCTGCATGAACTCCTCATGGTAGAGTGCCATTCGAAAGACATGTGTGAATGGGCGTGCCTTCGTTGAAGGTCGGGCATCGGGCTGTCACCTCGGCACCGTAAAAATCTACTGCCAATCATTAGTGGACCAGAGTTCCGCTGTGGCGACCCCTAATCGAGAAAAGCCAGAAGAAGAAGAAGGAAGCTCCTGACGGTCAGGTGTGATCGCTACTTCAAATGAGGCTAAGCTATGATCAGACTTTACCAGAGAGGGCCACATTCATGACATGGTGCAGCAATTCCTCATATTGGTGAGCACTATGTCGAGGAATTTAGAGCCCCTTGTGGGGGTGCTGACTATCTGCTCCAGAGCATTTGTGGTAACAAAATCAAGGAACCTTTGGGTGATCACATTTGTGCTCATATATGTTACCCAGTCAATGGAAAGATAGTTAAAGTCACCCATAACCAGGGTATTTAGCTGTACTTAGAGTGACTCAAGTAGGTCCACGTAGGCTGAGTGGTTTTCATGGTTCATGGTGGGGACCTGTAGTTAACAATGATGTGGAGGAGGGTCTTTCCTGCAGTTAGTTGGACTTAGAGTAACTCTAGGGAGTCATACTGTTTAGTCAGTCTAGAGGTGTATTTGTCTTTAATGAAGATGGATACTCCTCTTCCCTTGTTTTTTTCACATTCATGTTGTGGTCTGAACGTGTGGAAGGCATTATAGCCCCGCATGGCCTGGGTACTCTCTGAGGCCTTGAACCATGTCTCTGTGACTGTGCAGATATCACCATCTTCCAGGGTGAGATGTGCTTCAAGTGAAGTTTCTGATTTAGACTCCTAGCATTAAACAGCATAACCATGAGTTTGTTTCTGGAGGATATTTTTACATTGGAAATTTTGCTCTTAAGACATTGCCTAAAAAAGGCTTTATGTGGGAGGCAAGTGCATTTGCCAGCAACCTAAAGCCTAGAGGTGACAAGTGAAGATTATCTCTGGCAAAGCAGCGTGGTCTGCGGACCATATCATCCCAGGCTGTCAGATACTGGATTCCGTTGCATTGACACCAGAAGCTAAGCCAATTGTTGAAGTCAATAATTTTTGTTTGTATTGCGACATCATCCTGAGTGAGAGAAGAATACCGCTTAGGGCTAGGGACATACCTGACTGGGACACATAATCTGAAAGCTCCATCATGTCTCTCTTTATATAGTCCAGTGAGATATGTCTAAAATCATTCACTCCAACGTGGACTAGAACAGAGTCATAACAGTACTTGTTTTTGACAGACTTGAGTGTGTACATGATTTGGCGGAGAGTGGAACCACTCAGGCAGCTAATCGTCACCTTCTCCTTCTCCAGCCTAGTGAGGGGGACATCTATGTGTCTCACTATGGAGTTGGCTATAACTGAGAAATTTGGTTTAGATTTGTTTTGCCATAAGGGCTTATTGGGTGAGACACTGATGCATGTATTATTATGTGTAGTTGGTGCTGTTGGGACCGTATTATGTGGAAAAGGTTTGAACTTGGGAGGTCTGTGCTCTTTTGGTATGTTTCTAGTGAGTACCTCTGTATATGTGGATTTATGTGTTGTATGCTTGGTATGTGTGGAGGTGTTGTGTGTGTGCTGACAACCTGCTTGGTATTTGGGTTGTTACGTGATAGAAAGAGAGAGAGAGAGAGAGAGAGAGAGAGAGCATTGATTCCAGATTCATATTATAGATACATCTCTAACATATTATATTTGCATGTTTTAGGAGTAGTAGGTTGTCTGTATAAATGAGGCAATTGCTACATTGCCTCAGGATGCCCATGTCAATCAGGCTGGCTGGAGAAACAGTGGGAACTGACATTCCATTATGTCAGCTGTATTCTGTAATAAGTGGTGGAGGGTGGGCTAGATGGACTAGATTCTGCTGCAGAAATAGTAAAATCAACTAATCTATGTATGGTTTAGGGTAAAAGCCTGTGCCGGCACCTCAAAAAGTGCAGCTGGGTTGCTCTCCGGGCAGCAGTGAGTAACTGCATTGTGCTTTGATTAGCAGGGAAACTTAGGAGGGTTCTCTTACAGTTATCTATGGAAACTTTGACTTTTTAATTGTTTGTGTCTATACACAGCAGTGCTAACCCCTATGCTCAAATGCTGTGTTTAAATATCAGCAAAGTAAAACAATTTTCAAACAATCCAACCCATAAGAAAGCCCAAGACTGAGCCTTCCAACAATCACCAACTTAGATGGGTCCTTGTCTACACTCTTTTGCCAAAAGGGTGTAGGAGGGCCCTCTTAATGTAAGATGACTGGTTTTAGTGCTCAGAAAATGCCAAACAGTCTAGATTCAGCAAGTCTGAATGTAGCCTATGCTATAAATTCTTAGAATATTGTAAATAGTCAGTGCAGAAAACAGTCACAAACAATAAAAACAGTTTAAAGTAGGTGACAAAACAGTTGCAAAGAGTTTAAAAATGCAAAGAATGCTATAAAATACTTAGTTTTCAGTAGAATTCATAGGATGCCTTGGATTTCATTCAGACTGATATCAGATATCTGGCTAAGGAGGCCAAACTCTGAGCAGCTCTGGTAGACTGAAAACAAACCCTAAGCAAATGCTGTATTTAAATATCAGTTTTCACACAATCAAACCAATAGGAAGCCAAAGACTGAGCCTTGTTCCAACAATCCCCAATCAGATGGGTCCTTGTCTACACTCTTCTGCCACAAGGGTGCAGGAGGGCCCTCAATGTAAAACGACTGGCTTCAGTGCTGAGAAAATGCCAAACAATCTAGATTCAGCAAGTCTGAATCTAGCCTATGCTATAAATTGTTCAAGTACTGTAAATAGGCAGTGCAGAAAACACGGTCGCACACAATTAAAACAGATTAAAATAGGTGGCAAAGCAGTTGCAAGCAGTTGAAAATTTTATCCTTCTTAAATAATGCCATTGTGTTGTGGAAACATATCATTGTAAATGGTCATATACTCCTGATACTTGGGCACAATGTATCTGTTGAGATGCTGTGTAATACACAGGCTAATGGCACAAATGATAGACCCCCCCTCCAACTGGCTGATGATACATCTACTAACTGGAAGGAATACATATATTCACACTGCAGTGCTTTTCACTGCAACTCCATCAACTCCATCCTCTATAATGCTACTGTAGAAAATGTTTCAGTGAATATTTTCCTTGGTAATTCCTAAAAATACTATTAGTCTTAGTGACTTAAATATAGATGCAATAGACCTCTCAGCTCACCCTCATCAGTTGCAATAAGCCTCGTACCTCCAGGACTAGACCAACAAATCAAACAACCCAACAAGACAGAATCCCGCCACTGGTAACAACACACTTTTGGATCTGGCAATTACAAACATAAACTACACTGTAGGTGCCTTAAACTAGATGTAATGTCAGACTTCATCAGTGGTTCGTAGGTTCATAGGAGTGTACTAGGGTAATGGCCCTGTTGCCTTTACAAGCCTAGCCCATAGGATTATCCTGGCATAGTGCCACCCGACCTTAGTTCCCAGTGCCTCTGTCGTGTAGAGCCACTGGAGTGATCCCTGGGGTGAATTTTCTTTTTTCCATCCACTCATTTCTCTTGAAGAGGACCAGTGAGGTGTTCTGTTTGACATGTATGGGAAGTCTAGTCCATAGCATGGGCAGTCTTTGGGTTTCTATTAATCAAATATAGACCATTTAAAACATGAAAAGCTCTACCACAGTTAGTTGTTAGCAGGCCAGTCCTGCATATTAAGAAGACAGTTCTACTAGCCTCACTTCAAAACATCTATATGTCTAAATAGAACCAAACTCAGCGCACAACTTTTTATATCTCTTCTTACAACAGTGCTAGGCACTTTCTTTCTACAGACTCATGCAAGGCTTAGGGCATACATTTTCCCTTGGTTAATAAAGGTGATCATGATTTGATAAATTAGACTGATAGTGTCAAGTTAGAGTGAAAAGGATTAAACAATAACAGCTACATCAGAGACACAAAATTAGGAAAAATGCAGAATTAAGGATTAATTCAGCAGAATATAGTTTCCAAAGAAACAATCACATATTGCTTGTGCAAAACTCCAGACTTCAAAAAGGCAATCAAAGAATTATCAAAGCCAGATCAGGGAATCTAAATCCGACAATGACAGTGACATTATTAATTATTTTGTTGCAGCATATGAAGATTATATACTTAAAAGTCTGAAAATTAAAATCACAAAGTGTGGCTTGTGCTACTGGCTGCTAGGCTGTACCCTTCCCCAAATAAAAAATAAAGGAAATATATACTTTTTAATTAAGAAAGTTGACTATTATTTTGAAATTAAAAATAACAGCTGACTTTTTGAATTTCTGTTTTGTTTCCGGTGCTCAGAATGCCACATGTAGATTTCAGAGGAGATCTGAAACTTCAACAAAAAAGTCTTACTCCACTAGCCGGGCTGAAGAAGTTTTGTTTTCTTTTTTTTTTTTTTTTCATTAGAGGCACTCTACCTGCTACTTCCAGCATTCTGTAGGAAGGTAAGTACTTAATTTAAGTGTGTATGTTTATGTGCATGCACACATGTGTGTGTGTGTGTGTGTGTGTGTGTGTGTGTGTGTGTGTGTGTGTGTGTGTGTGTGTGTGTGTGTGTGTGTGTGTGTGTGTGTGTCTGTGTATGTGACTAGTTATACATTTGTAAAACTCATTGATGAATTACCAAGATGAGGAAAAGGGGTAAGAACTGATGTGAGTGTAAGGTCTCTTCTTGTGTAATAACGACAGTTATTAGTGAAGAAATGACAACAAAACACAACATTAGAGAGACTCCTGGGGCAACTCACCTTTATATTCTGAGGATGAGGATCAGGGCTAAAAGAATGCACAAGATAAGACATTTAGATATGGCAAGTGCTCATCTCTTGTTTTAACTTCATAAACCATAGTTTAAACAAGCAATTTCAGCTTGAATCCTTTTTTCTTATTCAAAACAAAAATGACTGCGCAACCACTGGAACTCGAACTAAACTCAAACTAAAGAAAGAAAACAAAAACATATCCAGGAAGCCAAAAACTCAACAAGACTAAACTTTTGTAAGGAACTACAACTGTACCGAAGCAGAAACATGGCAGAGAGCCCAGCACTTGAAAGTAATAACAACACTTAAGAA
>NC_056744.1:1596789379-1596791879 GCF_019279795.1 Protopterus annectens | reverse complement strand
TACTTGGCTTTGATAGATTGAGAATGAAATTGGTCAGAAATGAACTCTGCACTGGTTAGCAATTCGATAAATATATACATTTAATTGCTTTATAGATAATGGATTAAAGAAATACGAAATTAAAGATGATGTTAATTTAATTTATCAAAGTTTCATTCCACACTATTAATCAAGCACTGCCTATTTTGAAGGATAGCTATTTGAATATGTAATGTGTTTAAAAAGTCCTAACAGATAGTGAAATTATAACTGTGATTAAAAATCCATAGGTAAGGGATCATGATTGGAAATGTTGAAGAAACATTGCTCATGGTACACTTATAGCTTTTACCAACAGAATTTTGAACAAACTTAAAAATAACTAAGAAAAGCCCCCAAATTATGGACACATATTAAATATTAGCACTATTATCTTAGAAATTCTCAAAATGATTTCCAATTTTAGGTGGAATGGAATAAAACTTTGAGAAACATTGGGGGGTATCCCTACAAAATAGGGACAGTTGGGAGGTCTATTCTGCTGGCTTCCTGATAAGACACTGACTCATTTGTGATCACAAATTAATGAAACACTAGGACTGTAAATAACATGCAAATAACAAAACACTAAAACACACACAAAAAAGCATTTTTTGTAGGGGGAGTACTTCTGCATCTCACATTCCAACTACTTTTACCAGCTCTAAGGTTGCACTACCAGGGGGGACAGGGAAAACCCCTGTATACTGGCTAATCAGCTTCCAGGGAAAATGCCAGGCTGTTGCAGACTAGTGTTCAAACAAATAAGTACCTATTACTACTGTTTCAAGAAAAAACTTGGCTTCCTGTTTAACTTTGTGTAGAAAATGTCATTAAAATTTTATTGCAACTTTACTACACTATAATCTTGTTTTGCTTTATGATTAATGGGGCACTGTAATCTATGTAGCCTTATAAACTTCTTTGTTCTTTGAGCTTGGGCTATGGCTAGAAAGGGTTTGTTTGATCATCCCACATACCCATTTAACAAGTAGAAAATAAATAAATTAATACATTGTTTTCCATTTGTGGCCTTTTATACACTGGAGGTTTAAGTTTAAGGATGTGAATGTTCAAAAGGATTTTGTTGATGTTTAGCAGTTGACATTTAATCTTTTCGGTCATTCCTACAAAATATATATACACATACTGCCTAAACATAGGAGGCAGGGGCAGCTGAGAGTTATACTCTAACTTGGCATATTCAGCCTCTTCTGCCACTAGAGCCAACATTTCTACAATATGATTTTTTTTACCATTTTTTCACAAGCTGCAACACATGCAGCTTTAAAAGCTTTCCTCAAAAGGTGTTCTATATCCAACACCTTGCAAAAGACATATCACCTTCCAATGGGATTAAATCTTGATGATGGAAAAATGACTACCTCTTTTTGTGTCTGCAGAATATGCAAAGTTAAAATACTTTTCTTTGAAAGCATTTTTTTCTAGTGGCTGTTATATCTGACAGGAGAGTATCATAGTTACAAGCTCCCACACGTAAATCTTGTTTTTTGGTTTTCCATAATAAAAGAGTTCCATTAAAGACTGAACTGACTGTAATGCCTAGTAAAGTACTCACAATAGCTACCTTAACCAGTTTCCAACAGCTAGTATTTAATGCAAAATACAATAATGATCAGATCTAGCCTTTATATTTGTTGAAGTATAGAGACATTTTAAATAGAATTTTAGACAAAAAAATTAGTGAGACCAATCAACTTTTTTATTTCATTCAAGAAAGGGAAAAAAAGGCTTAGCTGGCACTTAGAAGTCCCTTTCCAAATGGTTATCTTTACTGACTTGCCTTATTTATGATGAAATAATAAAATCTTTATAAGATACAATAAGAGCACATTTGACTAGAGCAAAAACACATCAGCAGTGTATTTCATAAATATTTCTGCACAATATTTTTAGCAAGCTGTTTTATAGTTTTTGGAATCATAGGCTACCCTTCTCTGAGGAGAGGCTAAAGTGACTATAAAACAAAATAAGGGTCCTAGCAATGGTAACTATATAAGAGTGTCTCAAGCAGCTATGAAGTCTATAAGGAATGTTGGTATGGGACCATATAAAGCCTTCATAGGAAAGATAGTTATGCTGGCAAAACTCTGGCCATGATAAAGACAAGGATGATAGACTACAACACAAATTTTATGATTACTATTATACTGGCCTCTCCATCAACAGTTACTAGTGTGAAACATGGATTTAAACATAGCTGCATTTTATAGCCATAACCTGGCTCAAGAGTTTAGGTTATGAGGTAGTTATACTCTTTAAAAAATAAACATTGTCATAAAATATTTTGTGTTTACTATATTTATCAGTAATGGTCTAGAAATCATTAACTTTTTTTTTGGAACATACTTGGTTTCTTGAACTTTTAATTTGACATTCCATAAGATCTGAGAAAAAATTGGTGGCACAACTTTATCTGGAATGAAAATCCACCATATTTTACCAATTTCCCTTTAGGAAC
>NC_056744.1:1596686879-1596784379 GCF_019279795.1 Protopterus annectens | reverse complement strand
TGCTTCTCAACTTCTTAGCACAATAAATATGGAAAAAGTCAAAACTAATAGGGAACACTGACTCAAAAATAGGGACAAATTTTAAATATTACTCTTATAAGCTTAGAAAATTGCTAGCATAAAAAGGTTTTGTGTTACCATGCATTTCCGGAAGGATACAAAATCTGACACTCAAACATCTATCATTTAAATAATTCAGTCCTTACTGATTTGTCAAAAAAAACATGCATTTTATGAGGAATGGATTAAAAAATCTGGATATTCTGCAAAAATCTGGATAGTCGAGAGATATTGGTGAGGCAAGTGAGTCAAAAATCCCTCTTTAAATATTTATTTTATGATTAGCCTTTGCACAGTTGCACTTTCTGAGACAACATAACCCAACATAACCTGCATGCGAAACAGCTCTCTAATCAAGAAAAGCTGGCCTGTGACCTATTTTCAACATATCAGATTTAGTGCATGCTGAAATGAAATGCATATAGGAAGTGATGAAGTTTAATAGCAGAGCACAGTAAACACAAAAGTAAAATCAGAATATTCCAGATTTAAGATCTCTGCTTACCTTGTGAGTTATTTCCCTGTATAACCATGCAGGTCTCCAGCAGCTCTTCTGTGTCTGTACTCCCAGCTAAGCAGCACACTTTTTCCTGGGTACTATCTTCCAGCAACAAACTGCTTTGTACAGCAAAGTGCCCTGTAGACATTATGGAATGGGCCTTGACTCCTATCTCTTCAGCTCTAACTGCTTTTCCATAGCTCCATGTTATTTCTGCTTTGTGATCTCTTCTGGTAGTTTCACAGTTAAGTCCAAATTTACCACCACCCTCTAGCACTGTAATTACTGGGGCATTATTTTTTGCTGAGTCAGAAAACAAAATAGAAAATAAAATATGAAACTTAATATAACTTCTGTTCTAAATATAAACCAAAATATTATTATTATTTTTGAATAGTTTCAGCTGTCCTGCCTCCAGCTTTATACACACACGCACACACACACACACACACACACACACACACACACACACACACACACACACACACACACACACACACACACACACACACATATATACATACATACATATGCCACCAGTAATTTGCTCTTAAGCTTTACAGTCATCGTGCAGGAGTTAAACATCTTCTTATCTTTCTTCTAATTCTTGGTCATGTACTTTTAAAGAATTTTGGTTGGATTCATAATGTGGTGAGAAATGCTTATTACTGGTCTCTGAGGAAGCACTGGTGGACATGTGGTAGTACCATTTTGAGGGAGCAGCCAGAGTGAAAGCATGCATGGGTGTAGCAGTCAGTCAGTTAGTTTCTTCAAGTTTTATGTTGCAGTCCTTTATCCTGATGTGTTTGTGTATAATAAACTACTTAAACGAACACCCAAGCCTCATAATCTTATTGAGATGTACAAGACGAGCAACAAAAATAATGAAATTAAATATGGCTACAGTTGAGAAAAATTGACAAACATTATTGACAGAATGGAATGAGATTAAGTGGAAGGAGACAGGGCTCTATACTTTACAGATGATAAGGAATTACAAAAGGAGGGTGAAACAGGTAGTGGAAAGACTACAGGAACAATAGGGTGAGTTCCAGGATGGGGATAATGCAGATAGGTAGGAATAAAAATAATTGATGAGAAGAGTTAAATGGGAAATGAAATGCTATTACATAAAACAATTTACTTTATGCTTTTTGTACCTGCACCCATGAAAAGCACATTTCTTAACAGATATCACATCATCTTAAAGAATTTCAGAGCTAACAGCAGTTCTTGTAAAAGGCTTTACTTTAGTGTACTCACATACTCTCTCTTCATGCAAATCTTAAGTTTTTACCTACATAGTCTCGGCATTTGCTATTAACCAAGCTATAAAGTTATCAGTCTTTTTTACAACAGTTTTAACAGGAATAAATCTATCCTTTAGAGTTCAGATATGAAAAAAATCCTTGATTATTATTCCACCAGAAACAGTTATTCTAGGGAATCCTCCCAATTGCTTATTTGATATGCTCTTGGTAGAGCAGAAAAACAATTATTAGGTGGACTATAACTGCTTGGATTTCCCATTGTATTGCTTTCTGCCTTGAGAAGAAATGAAAACATTTTTTAAGTCCATGAAAGGCACATTGCACTAGAGTAATTGCTGATTCAGTGACAAAGTTTCTGACAGGCATCGCTGCGGTATATCTGTGCAGTGACATTTTGGTCTATTAACTGCAGTCCTATTAAACATTTCAGCTTTGACATTCAGTCTAGGTCTAAAATTGGATTTGTCATAGCTGTCATAAGTAATGTCTTTTCATAGCTAGCTAGTTCCCTTTACCCAGAAATATATCTCACTTATTGCTCATAACTCACTTTACGAAGTTAAGAACTGCCAGTGAAAGCTGCCCAGTGAATATGCATGCTACATAAATTCCTTCCACAATTATGATGTTGAGGGTATCTCGTTCTACAAATCTATGCTTGCTGTCATTTATCTTGTGGAAAATGAAGAATGGAATTTCTGTTTCATATGTTCATAGGTGTGTACTAGGCTAATGGCCCTGGAGCCTTTATAAGCCTAGCCTAGAGGATTACCCTGGCATCGTGCCACCCGACCTTAGTTCCCAGTGCCTCTGCCGAGTAAGGCTACTGGAGTGATCCCCGGGTGAATTTTCTATTTCCCATCCACTCATCAAGATTTCTCTTGAAGAGGGCCAGTGAGGTGCTCTGTTTGACATGTATGGGAAGTCTTTTCCAGAGCATGGGCAGTCTCTGGGTTATGAACCTGTCCCTTCAGCATGTTTTGTTAATTGTGGTAATGAGTTTGAGGTCCCTGGAGCGTGTGGTGCGGAGGGATTGGGATACCTTTAGCTGTAGCATTTCTAACAGAGCTGGGTCAGACATGGCTTTGTAAGTCAAGCAGAGATCACCTCTAAGTAGGCGATATGAGACAGAGAATAGTTGGAGTTTTTTGAGTCTGTCCATATAGGACAAATGTTTAAGGCCTAGGATTCACTTTGTGAGGTACTTTTGCGGCCTCTCCAGTTGTTGCAGGTGTCTAGTGAGGTACATGCCAAATGGGGCATTGTACTTGATGATTGGCCTAATGAGGGAAGAGTAGAGGGGGACAATGACCTCTTTCTTCCTGGATGCAAAACCCTTAGTAATGAGATGTGCCACACAGAATGACTTTCTGACCACAGTGGCAATGTGGTGGTCAAAAGAGAGGTTGCTGTCAATTTTTATTCTTTTTCTTAGCATTTGCAACTGGAAAGAGCTGAAAAGAGTTGGCTCCAGACTAATTAGGGAAGGCAGAAGCTGACAAAGCTGTTTAGAGAAGGTCCACTTCCAACAGCAACACCTACAGTCATTAAATTATTTGATGCTATGCTCAGATGGGTGAAGCATCCTGAAAGACCACATAACTTTTTCAAAACATTTTGAGATAGTTTCATATTCAGTCAGAAAATGCATCTTGCCATGTCTCACAGCTTTTTAAATTATTTGCCTTGTCTATTTAAATATTAAAAATTATATAGTAAAATTCCGCTAAGTAGTGTGAAATCTGACTAATATTGTCTTCCCTGTTACACAGCCACACGTTTTAGGAAACAAGCATATATCTACTCCTTTTGTATAAATTAAAAAGATTATTACATAAATGTTTTTATGCTATATAGAACAAGAAACTTTCACTTACCATGGACTTTCAAAGTTCCCTCATCAAAATACAGACCCATTTGATCTGCTACTACACAGCGATAAAGTCCACTGTCAGATAGTTTAACGCGGGACAACATCAGCGAAACATTTCCATGTTGGAATTCACTGTGGAACAGTTGGGTTCGGTCTTGATAGTCTAGCTCCTGGTCCTGAAGTCTGTCATCTCCATCATAGTAACTGTGTACAACAATAAATGTATCTTTATTCTTCTTCTGCCAGTGAATCCGAAAAGCACTTTGGATAATCACATCAGTTTCTTGGAATTTACAGTTGATCACCAGAGTTTCTCCAACATATGCATTTGCTTTAGAACTCAGAATATGAACAGAAACGATTTCTGTAACACAAATAAATACACATTAATTATTCATTATTGATTAATCTGGTTGACATGAATTACTTTTATTACACCAGTAGTTACAACAACACTGAAGTAATAATGGAGCTGAATTTAGTAGTATATGTGTTATTCTAACAACTAGCCCTGGCAGAGCAAACCTTATTAAATAATATATTAATAGAGAGACCATTTGAGAAGCATATTGTACTGTAAGCTTTAACTAGGTGAGAATGAAGGCATAATTAGCAAAGAAACTCCCACCCTCAGAACTCAAAGATCCAAATTTTGGAATATCTTAGTTATAAAAGATACTTTATAAATATGAATTTTGGTCTGTCATTGTGATAGCAATGCAATGATGTGTTATTTCTGCAATGCCCCTATGTAACTGAGCACTTAGGCATTTGCAAGAAAGATTGAAAAGTTCCAATATTAATCCAAAATTTCTTATATTTTACAACCATCATGTTATCTGTGTACAACTATTTCTAAACTTAATGGAAGAGAAAGAAGGATATGGGGTGAAGTAGGACATGCTTTCAAATATACAATCATCAGACTTCTAGATATGAGGCGATGATAGTTCAAAGGAAAAGTAGTAGACAAACGGAATTGAATTCTCTTTGGGTAGAACAGAGTATCTTTAAAAAGACAATGGAAATACTATGGGATATTGGAAGGACAGCTATAGGGTGGTGACCCTGGAGGGTGTGGAGGCATAGCCCCCCACTTGCATAGGTATTAAGTCTTATGGTTTTGTTTACAATCGCTAGGGTGGACTACCATCAGTTTGCTCTAGAAAACTTTTCACTGAAAAGTTAGTTTGATGAATATTATGTTTGCTAAATAGGTGTTGGAGGAAGAGGCATTCGCTTAATTGTGATTTGATGATGTGATATAGACCCAGATATACAAAGTCAACTGAATGAAAATGATATGCTTGCAAATGTAATGAGCAATAAAAATAGTGGGAGTAACAACTATACAGACTAAAAAGACAATTTCTCCTTTTCCGCCTGCTATTCAAGTTTCTTTTGACTCAGTGTGCGTTTGCGTGTACAAGTGTGCATGCTTGCACAGGGGTTGCTCAAGGTACTGTCTGCTGGAATTATAACTGCTTCAAATATTTTTTTAAATATTTTTCTATTTGTTTTAGCTTAAAAATAATCATCTTTCCCATTTCAAGACTCAGAATTCCATGAGTGCTGAGTTCAGACTTCTGTTACAAAAATAAGAAAACCAGCTTACTCAGCTGAGACACGTGCCTCAATATACAATAAGGTAATTATACTCTATTTCTGGTTCTTCTGTTATGTTGCCAGGGCAGAAATTATGCTAGTGGCACCTAGACAACATTCTAGGTGAATCAGCAAGCAGCCATTTCCCATTGGTTTAGGTTGTAACTGATGAATGGTATCTGAGGTAGGCCTAAATGAAATAAAAATAACAGTCTCCGACACGTGAGTACAAGAAAAAACATTTTACATTTTAGTAGGGATAGTGTTTGGTAATGTTATGCAAAGAGCAAATAGAACACATTTAGGAAAGGAAATGTCTATTATCTGTAAAGCCACCATTTTTCCAAAAGGGAAGTTAGAAAAAAGAGGCAAGGGACAGATGAAAAGGAAGAAATCAAAATTGAATGTGGAAGGACTGAAGAACGTTACTGTAAGAAAAAAATGAGAAAAACAGACAACATAAAAACAGATGCTGACAACGAGGCTCAAGCTGTAGATGTACAGGGTCTATATCACATTGTCGAATCACAATTAAGTGAACGCTTCTTAATCGAACACCTATTCAGCAAACATACTATCTATCCAACTAAGTTTTCAGTGAAAAGTTTCCTATGGTAAACCAATGATTGGCCACCATCTGGAATTTGCCCTTCCTCCCTTAGTGCAATCTTGGAGTTGGTTTATTTAGTTAGGGTTGGTGTGCGTGGCATAGCCCCCCCACATTGGAGGGTGTGGAGGCATAGCCCCCCACTTGCATAGGTATCAAGTCTTATGGTTTTGTTTACAATCGCTAGGGTGGACTACCATCAGTTTGCTCTAGAAAACTTTTCACTGAAAAGTTAGTTTGATGAATATTATGTTCGCTAAATAGGTGTTGGAGGAAGAGGCATTCGCTTAATTGTGATTTGATGATGTGATATAGACCCAGATATACAAAGCCAACTGAATGAAAATTATATGCTTGCAAATGTAATGAGCAATGAAAACAGTGGGATTAATGAGACTCATGGTGATGAAGATCATCCCTTTGTAACAAATGATAGAGCAGATATTACTGCATTAGAAATTGAAGATTCTTCAGATCTGGTCAGAAAGTTATTCTTGTAATTGGAGATTCACTTATTAGAGGAACTGATACTTGCATTTGCAGAGAAGGTAATGAACATCAAATAGTGTCATGCTTGCTGGGAGCAAACATAGAGGATGTGAGTCAGACCTTGAAATGCCTTAAAGTAAGGAAGTATGGATCTGTTTTTATTCATATTTGTACAAATTATCTCATCTGCAAGGACTCTCTGAGTGTTAGTAGGGAACTTACAGCCCTCTTAGACATCACAGCTTGTACAGGTGCTAGGACATATTTTTCACAAATCACATATACAAAGGAGTGGCAGGTCACAATGAATGAAAAAATGGGGGGAGGTAAATGCCTACATGAAAAATGTCCCATTTTAAAAAATGGAAAATGGTATTATGATAGGGATTAAGGATAGTTATGAGACCTGCAATTATTACATGTTTAATGATAATACCAGCACTATAGATTGTGTAACTCTGACAGTAAAGACAACCCTGCAACATATAACAATTGTTGGAGTGTATAGACCGCCAAAGTCAAGTGCTGATGACTTAGAGGAATTCATACATTTCTTGCATGAAACACAGGAGCGAAGAATAAAAGTGGCTGGGGACTTAAATTACCAGAAACAGACTGGAATAGCATTGATTAAACAACAATAGTAATGAAATTATTCACAACTTATGTTCAGGAGCAACAGTTACTTCAGACTGTAAAAAAAAGAACATTTAACAGAACATACTTGACACTGTTTGTGTTCCTAAAGAAATGCTAATACTTCATGCCAAGTTTTACCACCATTGCTATGCAGTGATCTAGGGTTATAAAAGTTATTTTTTTACTATCTAATTTTGCCAAACTGAAATCTAAACTAATGCTTAGAATATTAATAATAGATTATATGATAGCTAAAGAGTCACTATTTAAAACTAATTGGAGTGATACTGTTAGTGGAAAAACTGCAGAAGGAATGTAAAAAGTTTTGAAAGAGAAATTATCTGAATGTAAAAAAATAAAAAAAAAATTAACATCAGGATCTAAGCACACAAGAACAAGATACTTGATTAAGGTGAGAGAAAAATATAAGAAATGGAAAAGTGGAAAAGAGGTTGAACTACAACTTTGAAAACTGAAATAAGTTGGACAAACAAATTAACCATAGTGTGAGACAAGATCAAGAAAATGTATATAAAGACATTGAGCATAAAAGGAAACCATTTTATAGATACATAAGATATGGAAGGAGTAAAGACGTGAACTGATAAGTTGTGTATAGATTTTAAAGTTTATTCTGTGACACAACTGATTATAGATATATTTACAAAATCTTATACAAAACAGTTTGGTTCCACAAAGGAAGTAAGTTGTCCTATTGACATTCAGGTAACCTCAGATACTGAAATAAAATTAGATTATACTGAAAAAGAGCTATACAAAGTGAATCCAAACAAAGCAAAGGAAGGAGACAGAATTAGTAATAAAGACATTAGAACACTTCAGCAGTAACTTACAGCACCATTATATCTATTATTTGCCAGGTCATATTCTGGAAAACATGGAGAAGGTAATATTGCATAGGTTATTGCCAGAACTGGAAAGGTTGTGAACTGAAACCATATATTAGCATGCATATCTTGAAAATATTTCCATTACCACCTGTAACATGATGTTCTATAATAATTTAAAACAGCTATTAATAAAAAATTGTGCTGTGATGTAATTTGGATAGATTTAACTTCAGCATTTGACAGGCTCATACACAAAAACTGATCAATAAATTAGAACAAATAGGTATTGATGTACTCTTGATAAGATGGGTAGCTGCATGGCTTAAAAACAGGACATGGCAAGTATCATACAACAGCTGAACAGGTGAAATTCTTGGTTACAGTCACAGTGGCCCACAGGGCTCTGTTCTAGGCACATACTTTTTTAGATTGTATCTTTCAGATCTATCTTTTTCATCTGAGGTGTTATACAGTTCATATGCAGATGACTTGAAATTTGGTAAACTGATTAAATTGCCTCAGATAGGGCATATCTGCAAAAGAACTTGACTAAATCGACCGTTTAGGTACAGAAGAATAATATTTATTTAATATTTGTTTAACAGGAAAGTCCAACTGGGACAGAGCCATTTTCAGTTGAGGCCCAGGGAAAAATGCTCCAGATGCATGTCATTGGAATGTGGAAGGGAACTGGAGCATCCAGAGGAAACCCACACGAACAAAGTGAGGACATGCACACTCCACACAGAAGGCACTGAAGCTGGGAATTGAACTGCAGAACCTCGAGCTACGAGGCTAAAATACTAACTGCTGCACCATTGCACCACCCAATACAGCAAAAAATACATAAATACATCAAAAACTAAGCATACAAGATTTGGGAGACATAAATTGGAAGGTGAATATTTAATACAGTACAGAGTGATTCAAACTGTAGATTAAATTAAATGACCTGGATATATGGGTAGATCCAGCTTTGAGGTTTTGATAATCATATAAACCAACTAATTAATGATAGTTACAGACCTATAGGCTGTATAAAAAAGTTTTATAAAGTCTAGGAAATCATAAATTATAAAGTCATTGTTTGTTAGTTACATTAGACCCAAACCTGAGCATGGAATAACAATATGGAAACCTTATAAGAAAATAAGCCTGAGTCAACTGGAAAGAGTACAGTGGAGATATACCAAGGCCATCCATGGATGTGAACATTATTATCAAAGACTAAAATATCTGAACTTGTACAGTGTCTCTCATAAATATTTAAGAGGATACCTTATTTAGATATATAGTACATTTAGAGAAAACAACCTCTATGAATGTTTGGGGATATCAAAAAGTAGTGGAGAATCATCAGACAACATATGTAGAAGATTCTGTAGTAATGAGAATTGTACTAATTGGTTCTCTGAGACATCAGCTGAGGTATGCAATAGGCTAACAAATCATATTAAAGCAAGTGCTAGTTTAGATATTTTTAAGTACAGCCTGGACATTTATTATGGGAACAACTGTTTTGGTATATTGGCAGGCTAAAAGAGCATTAATGCCCATGCTTGAAATGTTTCTATGTATATATTGTATATGTTATTATTAAAACAATTTTTATCACATTCACATATTGAGGTGTATTTAGTCAATAAAGTGGCTATAAAGAGTGGGTTCTGAGGCAACCTGTGAATGCAAGTGACTTGACCCTAGCTGTTGCTTGATCACACTTAAACAGTAATTTACCTGGAATAATGTATCCCCACCCCTTTTCAGAGTCTCCCATCAACTCCACTGCTTTCTCTGCAGTCTCCTTCTGTATTGAAGTTACCAGCTTCTGCCATTGTTTCTCTGTGTGTGTGTGTGTGTGTGTGTGTGTGTGTGTGTGTGTGTGTGTGTGTGTGTGTGTGTGTGTGTGTGTGTGTGTGTGTGTGTGTGTGTGTGTGTGTGTGTGTGTGTGTGTGTGTATGTATATATATGCAGGTGTGTGTGTGTGTGTGTGTGTGTGTGTGTGTGTGTGCGTGTGTGTGCACGCGTGTGCATGCGTGTGTGCGTGTAAGCATGAGAGTGTGCCTCTGTGTATGTGTTTCTTATTCAGATTGATAAGGTAGGTTCTTTTTTCAGAAAAAAATACATTAAATTGCATTGCTGTCTCATCAAGTAGACATTCTGTTGACAACTGGCCTTCTTAATTTATTGAATAGAAGGGATATCTAAGAGGAAAAGATAATGCATTGCTCAGGGTATCATAAAAGCAAGTCTTTACAGGTGCTATAAATTATAACTGTGCATGTGTTTAACAGATCTATTTCCTCAGTAATTAGGTGGCTTTGGAAGGGTATACATATCTCTGATGTCTCTGCCCTGTATTATAGAACACCTTGCTTCACATGATAGATATGCACCTACAACTAACATATTATCTAGAAAAAAAAACATAAATTGAACCATTTATCAATTATTTTGCATCTTTTGTTAAATGCAAACAAGGGTTTCCTACAAAACAAATGTTAACTAAATAATTTGCCCATTGCTTGTTATGCTTATTAGATCAAAATTGTAGAAAACTTGTCAGAAACATTCTACTAAATGCCGATACTACTGTTGTGTATTCCAAAAGTAAGAGTTTGTATCTGCTTAGGATATCTTAGAAACACTAACTTAATGTAATGTAATCTTTACAATAAATTTCAAATCAGTTGCTGTTTGCAGGGGTGCATCAAGCTCTGGTACTGCTGGTCTACAAGAGATCCAGAGGATGCCCTTCTAACACCTCTCTGACAAAAGGAAATACTGCCAGCCCAGCTATCCGGAATTTTGTAAATAATTCTATGTCATTTGTGAATATTGATATGATTTATACAGAAGTGTGTGTAAAGTACTGAGCTAAAATGTAACTACAGCATGCCCTGTTGAAATAGAACAGGAATGTACCTGCACTATTGTGACTATTTAGATATATATATTTTAACAGGAGATTAGCCTGCAAAACTTAAGAATAGTTGAGATTGAAGTACTTTATTGCTGGGACATAAACAAGAGATGTTATCTTTCAGTTTCAGTCAACAGGAGACAGGATGTCTATACTAGGGGACACTCTGTGTTGCCTTGAAAGAGAGATAACTACTAGGATTGAGATGTGGAAGTGCTTTATTGCTTTATGACTTCCAACAGCTGCACAGCCCTGAGCAAAAGCCGTTGTCTGTGTATTTTCACAGGGAGATGCCAAATGCTACAATGGATGTTTAGCTTGGGAACTAAAGTCAGGTGACAAAAAGTGATGTCATCCAAGCTAACCCAGCAGTAATACTTGGTATTAATTTAAGAATTTTCTGAGAGAAAAAGGGGCATTTTGTATTTGACCTAACAAAAACATCCACTCATCATCACCTCTGTACTTGCCTGGCTTTAAGTAAGTTTTTAGAGCATGGTAACTCTTTTAGATTCACATAGGAACACAGTAAAGTGTAGCTTATATGTTTTTTTATTTATTTGAGACTGTTCTGCAATGCTGTTTTAAATATTTTCTGTGATTTTGAACTCTGCTGTAAGTGATTACTTACTGAGTATTGTCTTGTTCTTTTATTATTTATTATTAAATATATTTAAACCTTTTAATTGTGGCTGGTCTGTTTAGAGATATTTAAGCTGTTAAGAGTATTTGCATATCTATTTGATGACATTGTGCAGGTCACTCCTAAATAACCTTGCTCTTTGTCAGACTACCATTTGAATTAATAGTAACATTACACAGTAGGATTGGACACCCTTTGTTTAGCGCCTTAAAGTAGCTGATAAGAATTGTCTGGTGGCAGTCGGAACTACCTTATAGTCTGGGCAGAAGGGGGCATAGCTAGTAAACCTGTGCCAGCCTTCCCCAGGTGTGTGTGTGTGTGTGTTTGTATATAAATCAAATCTCAGAGAGTGCGTGTGTGTCAGCTACATGGGCAGGGACACAAAGCACTGTTTGGACAGAGAAGGTACTGGAGATCTTGGTTTGACCACTCATCTGAGATCTCAACCCTATAGCTGTGCCAGTGGAGAATCTTATTGGGGAGTTGGAGAAAGAGGGAGAACCAGCCCAGACTGACTGTGATCTCTGTGTGCTCTTAAGGAAAATTGCACTTTACTGTGTGTGTACTTGTCATCCTCCCAGTATGTAAGTCCCCCACTGTTACCAGTGGTGAGGATTGAGGCTCCTTGACTACTGAGGCAGTGCAGGGGCGTCACAACCTCAATGCACAGTACTATGGAATCAGCTCATTTGTTAAGATTTATTGCTCAAATTACTCTCCTAAAGTCAGGTATCACAGTTTTGTGAAGGATTTACCTTAACAGCAGAGCTACTACTTGAAGGTCATTTTAGCAGTAACAGCCACCAATCTCCACCCTCGGCATGCTTTATCAGAGAGCTATGATGTCTTACACTGATTCATTTGTTACTCTGTTAAAAATGATCATTTGCATGTTGTATGTATCACTTGAAATATATTACTTACAGAACTGAAGTGAATGTATACCAATATTGGTCTTATAAAGGATCGCATGATCTGATATCACGGTTTTATAAGGAAAACACTGCTGTGTGTTCATGCTAGTTAGAGGAATAATCCTAAAGGAAAATGGAAAGATACAAAGCTTTGAATGGTAACTAAGTTGGAAAGTCACGATTTACTGACCACATGTCTTATCCACTGCAGATATGTGAGCACCTTGTGCAAATCTAATTTATACTTATGGGATCTGTTAACCCCTGGAATATACTGAAGCAAATGTGTTTTTATAGCTTCTCTCTGTATACAGAGGCTTATTGCTGAAGTACAGATTTATCCTCACTCTTAGGTCTATAAATGGTGAAAAACAAATACTTCTATAAGGATAAGTAACAGTCCATGAATGCCTTACCTGCTCCTACTGCAGTAAAGAACACATCACACAACAGCATACAGAAGAGAGTCATCTTCCTGAGGCTGAATATTTTATGAACAAGACACGCCAAAACTGAAATACAAAAGTTACATAATAGATAAAAGCAGACTCTGTGATTTGTCATGGTTTGCTGTGAGACTGTGAGAACTTGAGAAATGTAATTACAGTGCATACATTTGCTTTCTTCATCCTTTTCTTTTAAATGAGCGTTACTGAAATATTCATATTTAAATAATGGACAGAAAAAGAGAGGCAGAGTTAACATGGAGGGAAATGGAAAGTTTGAAATTCAACCTGCTCAATTCATTGTGAAGAAAAAGTCTGTGTTTTAAACTATTATCCACAAAAAAAAATCTCCGGCCTGGTAATGTCATGGCTTTCAGGGTCTCATGTGAATATCTTTCTTTATAATTTTAAGGTCCTTAATTTATTTATTTATTTATTTACTTTCATTTAATGGCTAAATAAATCTATTGATCTATAATGGGTCTGTCAATTATAACCCAGAAAAAATGCCTACAGATAATTTGTACAATTGCTTGCAGATATAATCAATAATACAGTGCAGAATATTTTTACTAACTGATTAGGGTGATTTAAAAGTAAAAAGCTAGAGACAGCAATTAGATCTGTTTAGTGTTTAATGACCTAATAATGTAATAATGAAAAAACATCAAAAATGATTCAAGTAAAAGGACCATAAAATATTTATTAACCAAGAAATAAGTTTTTGTGTAAAAAGACTCCGTTAGATTAAAATACATTGCAGAATGCACAGCGTATGCATACTGTTTGGTATTATATTTTGTGGGAATACTCCTGATTTATGTTTGTTTATTTAATTATTTATTTATTTACTTACTTATTTATCTCCATTTATAAATAGGTATCTGACCTCAAGTTGATATCTTTTAAAATCAAGGTGACCCTTTTCAGCTTGGTGTTACAGGTTATATTTGTATTAATATCAAGAAGAGACTGAAATCATTTGGTGAGGCTTAAAGAGAATAACTGACAGGCAAGGCTGAATGCTAGTAAAACATTGGAGTAAATTAATGTATTTCCATAAATCATAGGATCACACGATCATAGGAAGTTACTTAGCTAGTGGCAGTAAGGCCGTTATAAGCCTAGCCAAGAGTTTTGCCTATGTTTACACAAGTAAGCACCCAATCTCAAAATACAGGCCAGAAATGGATTATCAAACATACATGCACCATGTGGGCATATACACACACGCGCGCGCGCACGCACACACACACACACACACACACACACACACACACACACACACACACACACACACACACACACACACACACACCATGTGAATGTGTATTGGATCATTTACAATCTGTTTTATTCTAATGAACCATGTTTCCATTAAAGTTTACTGCTTCTACTAGTAATCATTTTGTGGTCTTTTTCACGTTCATCTTTTTTTTTGCCTGGCCTGAAAATATGTATTATGTAAATAAGATTTCTAAACTCTTCCTGGTCTTACACTTGTTTCATCCTTATTTTCAGCTGTTTGGGAGTTTAAAAGGAAATATCTGCCAGGAGTTCATAGTTATACTTCAACCATAAAGAGCCAAGGAACCATGGTGTAACTAGTTGTGAAGCCAACGTGCTCTCCTTATCAAAGAAATTAAAATACTTTTGTGTAATGTGAACCAATTCAAATTGCTGTTTTGAATCATTTTCTAATATTGCACTAAAAAAGATGACACATGTTTAATCTAACTGTAAAAATTTGTATTCTATCTTGTCTTATGCTTCATCAATAAAACTTTTATCCCCAGGCTTCCATTGAAAGGGGATGCAATGTCCAGGTGGCCTTCTATGGTCAACAAATGAAAATAAATAAATAAATAAATAAACATAATAAATAAAGAATTGTTTTGGACTTTGGCTTTCTTTTTTCGGTTGTGGTCCCTGCCTATAAAGTTCATGTGTCAACTTCTCTTTGGTCCTTATACCTTCACTTGTCCACTTCTGTATTCCATTCAGCATTGTCAGGGATACTCATACCTCTCAATGTCTTATCATTCAAAATCAAATCAATTAAAATTTGTTTGTAGGTAAATTTCTGCTGCTGGGGTTGGGTACAATGTGTAAATTTACACTTTTGTGAAGTGCACTTCTGTATTCCATTCAGCATTGTCAGGGATACTCATACCTCTCAATGTCTTATCATTCAAAATCAAATCAATTAAAATTTGTTTGTAGGTAAATTTCTGCTGCTGGGGTTGGGTACAATGTGTAAATTTACACTTTTGTGAAGTGCATCCTGTAAAATGTGGAGACCATTTTGATGATAGAAGATGTGAATAACTGCATAACTGCACCAAAAAAATACATCCTTAGTGCTCTGTGACAGTTATATTATACACATACACTTCTTCTACACAGTAAAAAAAAACAACCAACTGACCACCCTTTCAGCAAATAACCACAACAATAAATCAGTGACATCTAAACATTTTACAGTAGACAAAAAAATGACAGTGCTTGTTATTATAAGGCAGTTTACTCAGCTGAGATATACTTACAATTATAACTATCAAAGTTAAGGTTTAGAACATATCAGATTGTAAGGTGTGTGCCTTTTAACTCACAAATAGCAGTATTATTTATTCAATAAGGTAAGGGGAATCTTAAATTTCCTCTATAATGAAAACTCATCCAAATCCAAACCAAGGTAAAATGTCTAGATTATATAAAACTGTTAGCCAGTGATTCCAGTTCTTAAACAAAAGCAGTTTGGTGAGTGGTTAGTCTTCAAGTCATTAGCATTCTCAGATTTTAGCACATATGCTGAAGATGCAGAATTCTTGTATTCACTATAAATGCAATTACAAATAGGTGTTATTTTTAAGAGGCTTCTAATAAATTAATTGGTATTAAGCGAATTTACCAGAAGAATACTATTGCAGACTGGTATCTCAGTAGTTCACATAGGATCCAAAAAAGCAACAACAATACAGGCATTCAAATGAAGAGACACAGTTCAGCAGTCACAGACACAGGTCCTCTTTTCATTCAGCAATCTTCAGCAGTAACAGGAAAAGAACAGCAGCAACATTCAATCTGTCCTTAACCCTGTTTGTACTCAAACTGTTGTCTGTGAACCATCCACAAAAGCAACTGCAGCAGAGGATGCGCAGTGAGGTAGAGCATTAAGATGTACACATACCTCTCAACTCTCCATATTTACACGGAGTGCCCAGTTAAAAAAGGGTGATTGTGAGGTGGAGTTCAGGGAAGAGTTAAGACAGGCACTGGGAGGCAGTGAACAGTTACAGAAAGCTGGGTAACTACAGCAGAGCTAGTAATGGAGACTGCTAGAAAGGTGCTTGGTGTGACATCTGGACAGAGGAAGGAGGACAAGGAGACCTGGTGGTGGAATGAGGAAGTACAGGAGAGTATACAGAGGAAGAGGCTGGTGAAGAAGAAGTGGGATTGTCAAAGAGATGAAGAAAGTAGACATGAGTATAAGGAGATTAGACACATGGCGAAGAAAGAGGTGGCGAAGGCTAAGGATAAGGCATATGGAGAGTTGTATGAAAGATTGGACACTAAAGAGGGAGAAAAGGACCTGTACCAATTGGCTAGACAGAGGGACAGAGCTGGGAAAGATGTGAGGCAGGTAAGTGTGATAAAGGATAGTGAGGGAAACATACTCACAAGCGAGGAGAGTGTGTTGAGTAGATGGAAAGAGTACTTTGAAGGGCTGATGAATGAAGAGAATGAGAGAGAGAGAAGGTTGGATGATGTGGGGATAGTGAATCAAGAAGTGAAACAGATTAGCAAGGAGGAAGTAAGGACAGCTGTGAAGAGGATGAAGAAATGGAAAGGCTGTTGGCTCAGATGACATACCAGTGGAAGCATGGAGGTGCTTAGGAGAAATGGCAGTGGAATTTTTAACCAGATTGTTTAATGAAATTTTGGAAAGTCAGAGGATGCCTGAGGAGTGGAGAAAAAGTGTTTTGGTACCTATCTTTAAGAATAAAGGTGATGTGCAGAGCTGCAGTAACTACAGAGGGATAAAATTGATCAGTCACAGCTTGAAGTTTTGGGAAAGAGTAGTGGAAGCTAGGTTAAGAAGGGAGGTGATGATTAGTGATCAGCAGTATGGTTTCATGCCAGGAAAGAGCACTACAGATGCAATGTTTGCTCTGAGAGTGTTGTTGGAGAAATACAGAGATGGTCAGAAGGAGTTGCATTGTGTCTTTGTGGACTTAGAGAAAGCATATGACAGGGTGCCTAGAGAGGAGTTGTGGTATTGTATGAGGAAGTCGAGAGTGGCAGAGAAGTATGTAAGAGTGTTACAGGATATGTACGAGGGTAGTGTGACATTGATGAGGACTGCGGTGGGAGTGACAGATACGTTTAAGGTGGAGGTGGGATTACATCAAGGATCAACTCTGAGCCCTTTCTTATTTGCAGTGGTGATGGACAGGTTGACAGATGAGATCAGACAGGAGGCCCCGTGGACTATGATGTTTGCAGATGACATTGTGATATGTAGTGAGAGTAGGGACCAGGTTGAGGAAACCCTGGAGAGGTGGAGATATGCTTTAGAGAGGAAAGGAATGAATGTCAGCAGGGCTAAAACAGAATATATGCATGTAAATGAGAGGGAGGGTAGAGGAATGGTGAGGATGCAGGGAGAACAGTTGGTAAAGGTGGACGAGTTTAAGTACTTGGGATCAACAGTTCAGAGCAATGGTGAGTGTGGAAGAGAGGTGAAGAAGAGAGTACTGGCAGGGTGGAATGGGTGGAGAAGAGTGTCAGGAGTGATTTGTGATAGACGAGTACCAGTAAGAGTGAAAGGGAAGGTCTACAAGAGGGTAGTGAAACCAGCTATGTTATATCAGTTGGAGACGGTGGCATTGACAAAAAGGCAGGAGTCAGAGCTGGATGTGGCAGAGTTAAAGATATTAAGATTTGCACTGGGTGTGACTAGGATGGACAGGATTCGGAATCAGTATATTAGGGGGTCAGCTCAGGTTGGACAGTTTGGAGACAAAGCAAAATAGGTGAGATTGTGTTGGTTTGGACATGTGCTGAGGAGGGATGTTGGATATATTGGGAAAAGGATGCTAAGGATGGAGCTGCCAGGTAAGAGGAAAAGAGGAAGGCCTAAGATAAGCTTTATGGATGTGGTGAGAGAGGACATGCAGGCGGTTGGTGTGAAAGAGCATGATGCAGAGGACAGGAAGAAATGGAAACAGGTGATCCACTATGGCGACCCCTAACGGGAATAGCCGAAAGAAGATGATGATGATTTTTTTTGTCTGTCCCTCATAAATTTGTGGTTTTCTTACAAATCACTGAGGATTGATGTCACTACATAATAACACTTATTCAAGTTTCAGACTTGATATCCTTCAGAAAATGCATGGCAATGCAAACCTTTCTGGTACATTAACATTCTAAGTTTATAAGAGCAATATTTAAAAATTGTCCCTATTTTTGGGCGTTTGTCCCACCACTACTTTTGGCTTTGTCCAGATTTCTTGCCATTTACTGATTGAGAGGTGTGGCAGCAAATGACTACCATACCAACAAATCTGACAGAGAGGGTGTCTATTGACTTTAGATTATGTAATACATGAGGATTACATGTGGAAGACAGGATATTAATAATCTCTGAGCTACTGCAAGCCTAATATAAGTTAGGTTTGAGAAACAAGATCATGCTTTGGTTGATTTTGCCAGGATAACACCATTAATGTAGATGTCAAACTAAGCACTGATCACTTATGACCCTTTCAAGTTTAATGCATGCAACGTCTTACAAAATGGATGCAATTAAAAGAAAATTAAGGTGTTTAGACAAGAAACCCCTAAATCAATCAGTATAAATAATGGCAAGCACAACAAAATGTAGTACTTCCGTAATCAATGCAAGCATCAAGCATGTGAACAAGAAATGGTAGCTGTATTTTCAAATAAAAACACAGAAATAGCAAAGAAAAAATGTGAAACACAGAGGCAGGTAAAACACATAAATAAATAAAATACAGCAAAATTACCTCACACACATCTGAAACAATGTGTAAAAGTGTAGCCTATATTCTCAAAAAATGATAACACTACATAAACCAACCAACCACACTTCAAATCACTGGTATGAAATGAAGGCAGCAACCATTTACAAAAACACCATTCATACAAAATACATTACACTTAAATCACACTAATAACCAGACATTCTGCTGCTTCACATAGGAAAGTGATTTATTTCAGGCAAATCGTACCCAAATACTGACAAGTGAATTTATGTAGAAACACTCAAACAAATGCATAAATTCATTTTAAATTTCTACCAGTCATATAATACTTTCCCAGATGTATGAATTGTGTGCAGTGATGCGGCAAAACTCATAGTGTACAGTTTAAATACATGACATGCATGTTCATGCTATGTAGTGTTGTTATGCAGGATTGGTTGTATGGTGCATGACAATGGCTAGTAAATATCAGATTTACAATTAAAGGTATAACAGTGGCTAGTAGGTATCAGACATACAATTAAAAGTACACCAATGGCTAGTAGGTATCAGACATACAATTAAAGGTATATCAATGGCTAGTAGGTATCAGGCATACAATTAAAGGTATAACAATGACTAGTAGGTATCAGACATACAATTAAAGGTGCAACAATGGCTAGTAGGTATCAGACATACAACTAAAGGTACACCAATGGCTAGTAGGTATCAGGCATACAATTAAAGGTGTAACAATGGCTAGTTGGTATCAGAGATACAATTAAAGGTGTAACAATGGCTAGTAGGTATCAGGAATGCAATTAAAGTTGTAACAATGGCTAGTAGGTATCAGACATACAATTAAAGGTGTAACAATGGCTGGTATGTATCAGACAGGCAATTAAAGGTACACCGATGGCTAGTAGGTATCAGGCATACAATTAAAGGTGTAACTATGGCTAGTAGGTATCAGACATACAATTAAAGGTACACCAATGGCTAGTAGGTATCAGAGATACAATTAAAGGTGTAACAATGGCTAGTAGGTATCAGGCATACAATTAAACGTGTAATAATGGCTAGTAGGTATCAGAGATACAATTAAAGGTGTAACAATGGCTAGTAGATATCAGACATACAATTAAAAGTGTAACAATGGCTAGTAGGTATCAGACATACAATTAAAGGTGTAACAATGGCTGGTATGTATCAGACATGCAATTAAAGGTACACCGATGGCTAGTAGGTATCAGGCATACAATTAAAGGTGTAACTATGGCTAGTAGGTATCAGACATACAATTAAAGGTACACCAATGGCTAGTAGGTATCAGAGATACAATTAAAGGTGTAACAATGGCTAATTGGTATCACAGATACAATTAAAGGTATAACAATAGCTAGTAGGTATCAGACATACAATTAAAGGTACACCAATGGCTGGTCAGTATCAGACATACAATTAAAGGTATAACAATGGTTAGTAGGTATTAGGCATACAATTAAAAGTACACCAATGGCTAGTAGGTATCATGCATGCAATTAAAGGTATAACAATGGCTAGTAGGTGTCACTCGTCTTGTACATCTGAATAAGGCAAAGAGGCTTGACTGTTCATTTAAGTAGTTCATTATATACAAACACATCAGGATGGATGGCAGGAACACAAAAATTAAATGAACTAGCTAACTGACTGACTACTACACACATACAGGTTATCACTCTGGCTACTCACTCAAAATGGCAGTCTTGCTTGCACAAGCTCAATACTTATATGCATGTGCCCACTGATTGGAATTATTCTTAAAGGTATATTACACACTCTGATCTACATCCTCCCTCTTTACTGAGCTGTCTCATATAGGCAATGACATTTGAATAGGCATACAATTATACAGGCAATAATAAACAAAACAACAGTCATGTCCGGGTTGCTGTGTATCTAGAACTAGGTTTGGAAATGTGACCTGATCTCATAATGTAATAGTTAGGACTGGGTTTAGCAACAGGGACAATCACTGGGGAATATTCTACTTTAGGAGTCTCAGAGATATTCTCAGGAACAGGGATTGCTGATGGAATGTCCTCCAGAACAGGAACATTGGGCAAGGCACTCTGAGAATTAGTCTTTATTACAGTCAAGATGCTGTAACACTGGCTTGGACACCGGTAGTAAATGCTTCCAATTCCACCTAAATTCCATTTCTTGTGATTCCACGATGTACAATCTCGGCTGTTGACACAACCTTTTTACAAATCCAGTGCGATCAAAACCTTTTGACGTCTGCATCCATACCTCTCAACTGTACAGATTTTTGCAGAATGTCCAGATTTTTGCCTCATATTTTTGGTCTGTTCCTCATAAAAATTGTGCTTTTTGACAAATCACTGGGATGATCTAAGGATTAAAGTCAATAAATAATAACGTATGTTTGCGTTTCAGACTTCATATCCTTCAGAAAATGCATGCTAACACAAATCCCATTATTCCAACAACTTTCTAAGTTTATAAGAGCAATGTTCAAAATGTGTCCCTATTTTGAGGCCTTTGTCCCCATTATGACAGGCTTTGTCCAGATGTTTTTGGCTAAGAGGTTGAGAGGTATGTCTGCATCCTCACTATTTCCCCTTCTTTTAATGAATGGAATGGTTTGCTGGTCTTATCATAGTAAGACTTCTGGGACAAAGGCTTTTTCTACAGTTGGGCTTTTACTGCTTTGTTGTTTTTAGCACATTGAAACAATAAATTGCTGCTTATTGGTAATCTGGTTCTAGTTTGTCTTGACATAAGTCTCTGGGCAGGTGAACCAGGATAATCATTGTGAGGAATGTTTCTGAGATTAAGCAAGTTTAGAAAAACATCGGTACTGTCATGTTTAGATTTCTCTAACAGTTGTTTTGCACTTTGAACTGCATGTTCAGCCAAGCTGTTTGACTGTAGGTAGTCAGGACTACTCGTAATAGGAACACAAGGTTCTGTCCTGGGACCTCTCTTGTTCGATATTTACTTTTCTGAGGTACAGGCCAACGTGGGAGGACTATGGCTCACCAAGTTCGCAGATGACTGCAAACTGGGTGCCATAATCGACTCTCCAGCTGACACAAACATCCTTCAAAAAGGTCTCGCAGAGACAGATAACTGGTGCCAGAGCCATCGTCTAAAGCTAAATGCCAAAAAGTGTATAACCCATTAAGTACAGAGAAAGTAATTAGGGATCTGGGGACCCAAGTTGATAGCAATCTCTCCTTTGACAACCACATTGCCAAAGTGGTTAGAAAGACCTTCTACATAACCCACCTCATCATGAAAGGATTCACATCTAGATCAAGAGAGGTAATCGTGCCCCTTTATTCATCCCTTATCAGGCCCATCATAGAATACAATGCCCCCTTTGGGATGTACCTTACCCAACACCTGCAGCAATTAGAAAGACCCCAAAAGTACCTCACCAGGAGGATCAAGGGACTCAAACAGATGCCATATGCTGCTCGGTTAAAAAAACTCCAGCTCTACTCAGTTGCATACCACCTACTTCAAGGCGATCTATACCTGACATATAAAGCTATGTCCAACCCAGAATTAATGGACATGCTCCACCTCAGTAAATCTAAATCCCTTAGAGCCACGCGAGGGACTTGAACCTCAGCACAGAAATAAATAGAACATGCTGGAGGGACAGATTCATAACCCAGAGGCTCCCTTCGCTCTGGAATAGAATTCAAATTCATGTTAGGCAGAGCACCTCACTGACTCTCTTCAAGAAGAATCTTGATGAGTGGATGGGGGATCGTAGGTTTCTCCCGGGGATTACTTCCGTGTCACTATTAGACAGAGGCACAGTAAACTAAACTTTAAAAAAGGCACAGTATACTCAAATCAAGGGGTGGCGTAAGCCAAACACAATCGGGCTAGGCTTATAAATGCCCCAGGGCAGATAGCCTAGTATGAACCTATGAACTTATTTCAGCAAACTGTTTGAACTGTTAACTTGTAAACTGTGCACCATTGTCAGAAATGACTGTGCAGACTACCATGAACAGAAAATATCCCTTCAACTTAGTAATGACAGTAGTGGACGTTAGGTTAGGAAGTAGGTCAATCTCGAACCAATTTGAATAAGAGTCTACTAAAATCAAGTAATGTTGACCATTCCACTTAAAGATATCTCTGTCTACTGTCGGCCGAGGTGGTTCAGGAATCTGGATTAACTAAAGTGGTTGTTTTTGTCGATGCAACTTTGTACTGTTACATACAGAACAAAATGAAAGTACTTTCTCAATATCTTTTGACATAGAAGGCCAAAATACTAGTTCAGTCACCTTTCTTTTGGTAAAATCAGTTCCTGGGTGGCCATGATGCAAGATCTTAATGTACTCTTGTTGCAAAGATTTTGGAACAACAACATTTGGACCTTTCATGATGATACCATTGTCTGACAAAATCTCATCTCTGTAGGGAAAATACTGATGCACATTTACTGGTAAACAAGATTGTTTTGAAGGCGATCCTCAACTGATAAAGAGGTTGAGCTTCAGGAGAATTGGATCTGAAGCTGTGTGAGTTCTAAGCTCATCAAGATGTGTGGAAGAAAAATTTCTCACTGCCATGACTTCAAAATCAGATTGCTCATTGTCATGCTGTTTTGTGGTTTCCCTGGGCTTTCAGGATAGGGTACTTTCACAATTTGAGCATCATACATTGCAGTCTTACAGGAGATGTGTGCATTGTGTGCACTGGCTTTCTCAAAATAGTACTAAAGTTTGGTGGTCAGTTTCTATTGGGATTGGTTGGCCATAAATATAATCATGTAACTTCGAACATGTAAATACAATTGCCAAGAGTTCTTTCTCAGTCTGCATCTTGGTTTGAGTAAGAGTTCTCAATGCATAGGCTACTGGTCTACCCTCTTGAAGAATGTCTGCACCTAGATCAAACTTAGAAGCATCACAGGAAAGAGTAACTGGTTTGTGATCATCATGGTAGCATAGAGTGGATAGACTGCTAATTTTCTGTTTCAGGACATCAAATACTCTTTGGTGTTGGTCTGACCAGGACCAGGTAACATCTTTGCATGTCAGCTCTTTTAGTAGTGCTGAAAGTTGGCTTAAATCTGGAATGAACTTGCCTAAATAGTTAACTATGCCAAGAAAACATTGTAAGGTTTGGACATTGTCTGGAGCTGGCATCTCAAGAATAACTGCTTGCTTGAAGGGTTTGGTTGTAAGCCTGAATTGGTAAACAAATGATCAACATAAGTAACTTCTCATAGCCTGAATTTGCATTTCTGAGAATTCAGCTTAAGATTCACTTCACGTGCACTTTCCAGTACTTTCTTGAGGTTTCTATCATGTTTAACTTCACCATTGCCTCCTACAAGAATATAATCTACTATAATAGCACATGGATAGCCAGAAAAAAATTTATTCCAAGTTGAAAGACTTCACTGGCAGAATTTATTCCAAATGGCATTCTCAGAAATCCGTACCTCCTGAATGGCATATCAAATGTGGTTAGCAATAAAGATTTTTGGTCAAGCAAAATTTGCCAAAATGAACTCTTTGCATCTAAGACAGAAAAAAACAGTGGCATTTGGCATGAGGGCAGCAACCTCCTCAACTGTAAGCATAGGATGATGAGGTCTACTTAATGCTTTGTTCAATTCTCTTGGATCGATACATATTCTGATATAATCTGAACTTTTCTTATGAGCTATTACCATGGAAGATATACATTCAGTTGGTTCTTCTACTGGACAAATTACTCCTAGCTGCACCATTATGTCTAACTCAGCTTTGACTCTCATCTGCATAGCTACTTGAACTTTCAGTGCTGGTCTGATAATTGGGCTGACTTCTGGATCTAACTTCATAGAGTACACAACTGGAACTTTGTCTAGTTTCTCTTCAAAAATATCAGCATACTACGAAAAAATAGTTTAGGTGAAATTTGAGTTGTTATCACTCAAGCTAATATGGTGGAGCTCTTTGTTAAAAGAAAGCAGTCCATTTTCAAACTGTCTCTGAAGCCTAATAATGATTGCACATGTCTCCTGACTATGCAACACTGCAAGGCACAGCTGTTCCCAGCAGAGCAACAGGGGAGCACCACTGAGCCTTCAACCTGAATTCCCCCACCACCATAAGCAACAACCTTTGCACACCCTGTCAAATCAAGTTGTTCTGCAGTTCCCACTCCAGCAAACATCCATACTGACACAACATTGCACCCTGAACCAGTATCTACCTTGAGCTCTACAGGACTCCCATTAATCCAAACAGTACAAAAGATTTCATTCTTTGCCCACAAATCTACTGCATTGATTGTTTCACCAGGCACAGACACACCATCATCATAAAAAGTGGTGTTGCAGTTTTCGACTCAATCAACTTGCCTCTCTGAACGCTCCCCTCCAATAAAAGAATGTGCCATGTTTGATCCAAAAAACCTTTCGAAATTATTCTATCCATTGGAGGAATGGCACTGCTGACCAAAAGCTAAGCACTTCTCTCCTCTGGGGTCATGGTTACCACCAAAATTATGACAGTTGACTATGAGGCCAACTACAGGCCCTGCTGAGTCATCCTTGTGCTCTGCTGCATGCACCCTAGGCCTCACTGAAGCCACTCTGGGCCCCACTTTAGCTGCCATGCCCCTAGGCCTGTATCCTTCAACCCCGTGGCACACACCATCCACATCAGCTCCAGAAGGCACTGGAAAGCCTGCCCACCATCTGCAAGCATACTTGTGTGCCTTTCTGTAAGCTTGTATATCTGAGAAATCTCAATGGCCTTGTTTAACATTAAATCACTGTCTTGAAGCAAAATCTCTCTCAGTGCATCATTACCAATACCACACACAAGCCCGTCCTCCTCTAACCCATCTCTCAAATCACCAGCTCTGCACATTTTAGCCCCATTTCTCAAATCAGCCACACATGCTGCAAAAGTTTCACAAGGCTTTTGATCTCTTGTGTAAAATAAGTGCCTTTCCACTGCAACATTTATTTGGGGGGGTTATACATTTCTCTAAATTTACATTTTTCAGCACTTAGGGTCTTCCTGTGTTTCATCCAGTGCCACAGCATGGTGGGCTACCCCCTCCCCTGCAAACACACCATAGACAAATGAACACTCTATTTCAATTGTCTCTGAACCAGTTAAATTAAGCGGAATAAATGTCTTTGTACGTGTCTTTGTCAGAGAAAGCAGCCTGTATGAAAATATCATATTCCTGCACAAATACTCTCCAATTTTCTGCAATAAAGTTATCAAAACAAGTGGTGCAGATCTGCAAAATCTTTCTGCCATGCCTATAGATTATAGCAAAGCACAATGCAAACTTGACCCTTTTAATTATGTACGAACATGCAACCACACCACATACTTGTAATAATATTTAAATGTGCAATAATCACTTCAAAAGACTGTACTTTGCAAAATATTATTTGAAATGACTGCACTTTGTGAAATAATAGTAATGTAATATGTCACACGCTTGCCAACAATTCGCACACTTTAAATATTTCAAACAGCTTTAGTTAATGTGAAAAAGTAGTACATAGCGTAAAAATACAGTTGTTTCCCCTTTTTTACACATTTTATGTGATTTGGATATAGTTTCAAACATTTTCATAATTATTTCCAATATTTTTATCAATATATCACAGTTTTGGACATTTTGTTTAATTAGAAATTCATTCTGAGCATTCTGAGTGCTTTGTCTTATATTCGTAGCAAAAAAATCATTTAAGCAAGTTTTAGTACCTGGAAATCTTTTCTGACCTGTTTGTGAGTTGTTTGAGCAGTAGAAATGATCTACTATATATTCCTCAACATCTAACCGGTTGCCTCATGGTTGTGACTCTAGGTCCCATTCTGGCACCATGTCGCTCATCTTGTACATCTGAATAGATGAAGAGACTTGGATGTTAATTTAAGTACATTATTACATACAAACACATCCGGAAGGATGACAGGAATATTAAACATAAACAGACTAGCTAACTGACTGACTGCTACACACATGCATGCTATCACACTGGCTACTCACTCAAAATGGCAGTCTTGCTTGCATGTACTCAGTATTTATATACACGTACCCACTGAGTGGAATGCTTCTTAAATTTATATCACACACTCTGATCTACAGTAGGTACCAGACACACAATTAAAAATATGACAGTAGCTAATAGATACCATACAATTAAATGCAGTATATACAAATCAGTACTTATTTTGACACTTATAACTATGCACAAATATAACCAATCATCTAAGTGCAGACATAAAATTCCATTTCTCAAGACAATAACCTTACCTAGCATAGCCTGTTCTTCTGAGCCAATTTTAAATGAAGAAAAGGTTTCCTGTAAGTTGGTTGCATTAACCATATTATTTCTGGTAAAATGTGTTAGAGAATATATTTATTTAGTTAATATTTGCTTCTGTCCACTTGACTTCATGTTACATTTGACTTTTAGCCCCTGGCTTCCATGCTTGCACAGCCCTGCATCCCTCAGAGGACTTCTTTTTGGGATCCCTTGAAAGTGACCTTTTGCTGGATGGCTCTCTTCATTCCTTGGGAAGTCCACCTTAATAACTGAGTGGCAAGGGATCCTATGGAAAGTTCTGAGTACGGAATCAAGTATCATCATTCTTCCAACGGCCAGTTATATCCCTTTTCTGTAAGGAAAGCTAGTGAATGAAATCAGGATATCATTGCCAGTCCCCATAACATATTACCCTGAGATAACCTATGAGTATCCTGGTCTAAAGCAAAGGTAATTTAAGCATCCAGATCCTAAACCCTACTTTGAGATGGCTTTGTACCTCTTCATCCTAACCCCTAGGTCAGCTTCTCAGTGTCATGGCATTGAAGGCAGACAGCCTGCCTCTATACCATTAAATTGATTGATTGACTTATTTATTTATTTACATTTGTTTACCAGGAAACTACATTTTATAATTTGTGTTATTTTTGAGAATAATTATAAATTACTCCTTAGTTATATAACAAAGAAATCTGATGAGATTCCCAATTAGAGCCAAGTTAATGTATTTGAAAATTAATACAAGAGATTCTTTTGAAGAATTAAGTCTGAGAGGTTAATTTCTTTAATTTATTTTGCTAACACATTAAGAAAAAGGTTATAATCAGTGACCCACTCATAAATTTTTTAGTACTTGGAGACTTCCAGCAAACAATGTAAAAGTTAAAAAAGTTCAAGAGAATGAAATGTCTAGCAGCTTTTAAAAGTTGTATATTTCACACTGTCACAAAAAGAAGCAAAGTGAATTACTTATCAACCTAAATCTTAAAAGGCTGTTTGATAATTTTCTTTGCCAGACTTCTGTTGTGTGGCAGCAATAAGTTTGTTGCAGCTTTCAGAATTGTCTATAGATTTCCAAATAATTTCATTGATATTGCCATCTCTATGGCAGTATGAGCTTCACCGATAATAATGTTCATGTGCATGAAATTTACCAGACCAAGCTCGTAGTGCATACTGTACCACTATTATGTTCCAAAAATGGGAAAAAGACAAGTTTGTTAAGCAGCTCTAAGCATCATTAAGATTATGTGTTACACTAGGGATTTAACTGAGGACAGTAGTGTCTGGCAAAGAACAACAGCAAAAAGCAAAACAACTTTGAAAGCTGTTAGACACTTCTCTCAGTCACACTTATAAACACAATGTGCATGATAACTAAATGTCTAACGACTTTTAAAATCCATTGTTCTTCAAAGGGGCACTTTGTTTCTACCTACTGTTTGTTTGACAGAGGTAAATTGTTTTACCAGCTTTAGAATGCTTGGAAAGTCAGTAACCACATCATAGTCCTACACTTTCATTTATTTTTTTTCTTTGTTCCACAACAGCAGATAAGGCTTCGTACATTAAAATTACATTTGGGTCACACCTATCATTACTCCTATGTGTTTTCAACATGGATGCCAAGCTTCACTCTCAAGGTGAATTTGTTGGTGTCCATATCCTGAATACACTATTGGTTATGACTAGAGACCCATAACATTGTACATATATATATATATATATATATATATATATATATATATATATATATATATATATCTATATATATACACACACATATATAGAGAGAGAGAGATAGAGTATGCATGAACCACTTAGTAACACAATTTTTCCCTTAGTTATGGAGTGTAATCAGCATATTCCCTGTATTATATTAAACTACATAGTATATTAAGGGGCTGTGACATTCAGACTCTGGGCCAGTAATCAAGGAGCCTGAATCCTCACCACTCACACTGGAGAGAGACGTTCAATTGGAATACAAATGGATGCAGTTAGTATTTCCAGATGCAGACCTTGATGCATCAATCACAATTTCCCTTAAGAGCAAACAGGGAACACACTCAGCCCAGGGTCTGGGTTTCTATCTCTTGTCTCTCTCCAGGTCCCCAGTAAGGCTCCCCACTAGCAGAGCTACAGAGTTAAGTCCACAGCCAAGTGCCCAAGCCAAGTCCTCCACCACTCTCTCTGTGAAACCAGTGCTTTGTGTTCCTGCTCCAAGTAGCTGACATTCACACACACACACACACACACTGTGAGATTCAATTTTCACACATACACACACACACACACACACACACACACACACACACACACACACACACACACACACACACACACACACGCACACACACACACGCACGCACACACGCACACACGCACACACACACGCACGCACACATGCGCACACACTCCAGTAAGAAGTCGTCTCACCACCAGGTGGGACGAAAAGCGCTTTGTGTTCACAGTTGTTTTATCATCTACTTCAATATACTTTCTGTATTTTTTATTTTTTATTATTTTTGCTTGTGCTATATTACAGAAAAGGAACTACAGTACTTGAAGTGGACTTACCTTCTTCTGCAAGTGTCTTGGATTGTTGTTTGATCTCCTACTTTTCCTGGTTTTGTGGCTTTAGAAGAATGCATGACTGCACATACGAGAGTATGTTTTATTATTTCATTGCATTCAAATGAGCTACTACATTTGTTCAACAAGAAAGCCTGTTTGGAAACATAGCCTACCAACTATTTCCTAACAAAAGCATTTTAATATTGGGGCAAAGCCTACCAAAACCCTTATATGGGAACTACACTCCTGACCTGTCCTAATATAGCTGCATCCAGGGCCACATAAGATGAAGGGTAAATTATAAATTCTTCTTTTGGAAGCAGTTTGGTTAATTAGTCTTAAATGGTTCCACTATATTTGGTGACTAACAAACAGTCAAATATAAAACACTTCCTTGAAACACCGAAGTACATAAAAAATAACAGCGAACAAGCCCTACTGTATCTTCCCAGGCTGAGGACTTTGTCCTCATACCCATTTACTTTAAAATACTAACTCAATGTAAAAGTGAGCATATTAGCTTCACAAGCTGTAATTGAACCACATAAAAGGTAGATACATAGTCTAGCATGTTTTAAGAATACTTTATGAGCAACCAATTTAAAACCTGCTGTAATACTGCAACAGTGTGCATGCTTAGGCAAGTAATATTACAATGGTCTTCCTGGATATCACTGCATGCAAATACAGCAGTCCAGGGGCATGGCTCTGCCTGGGAGTGATTGAAATAGCATTGTAGAGTAAGCCAAAGGCAATCTCTGGCATGGTATGTTGAAGTGAAGTGATGGAAATGTACACTGCCTTTTTACTTTTTTTAATAATCCTTTTATTGGTCTGTCAACTTATTGCATTAAATTATAATATTTAAAACTCACTTTAAAAGCAAAACACAACCAGAAAACTAATTATAGCAAAACAAAAGCCAGGATTCATGAAAGCCTATACTTTGTACTAAGTGTATCTGCACGACTCGAGTGTCATTTTGTATTCATTAAACAGCTCTGAATGTCATGCTTCACTGCAAGACAAGGGTCATCAACAGAATATGTTAATGAAGGAAGACGCAGGTGAATTACATGCTAATGAAGCAAATGAACATGGTGGAGAGATTTGTGAACACATAAAACCCATGCTTACACACTTGCACTTGCTTTATCCCTCAGTTCCAATACTCTGGAATGCAGCCAAAAAGATAATTAAAAAAAAAAAATAGGAATTGTTGCTGGTGTGATGCTGCCACAATTAGGCCTAGCTAGAGAAAAAAGTTCAGACCATGTTTGACCTATCATGGACTTCATGATACTGAAATATAAGAGTGCAACATGGTGAAAAAGTATACCTTAGAGGAAATAGCCACTCTCAGCCACCTCTGAAGCCCCAGGGAAATCATGGAGAACCAATCCCAGTGGAAACCAAGGTATGTACAGCATTATGTGTACTAGCTACAGGGACCTTTCAAAGACCCACAGGGGATATATTTGGGATGTCACAGGCTTCAGCCTGAAGAATATTAGACCAATTTCTCAATACATTGCTGCAACATGTAAGGGAGCATATCTAGCATCCGTGTACCCCAGTGGAGAGAGCTACCACCATGCAACATTTCTATGCCGTAACACATTTCCCTGTGGTCATGAGGACAATAGATTGTACACACATTGAAATAAAAAACACACATGATGAACAGGAAAGGAGATACATCAATAGAAAAGGATATCACTTTATCACTTGTCAGGTGGTCTGTAATGCCCAAGGGATCATCTATAATGTGTTTGTGTGTGTGCGCGTGCATGTGTGTGTGTGTGTGTGTGTGTGTGTGTGTGTGTGTGTGTGTGTGTGAAGGCTGGCAGTTTTCAGGACTCACATATTTGTCACATATGTGACTTAATATAATGTTTTCTGTGAGTAACTTTTCACAATGTGATCTAGTGGGGGATGCAGGTTATGTACTAGAACCTTGGCTCATGACACCCATGAGAAATCAACACCACCCCACTGAGCAAAGTTACAATGAGGAACATGCTCACATTAGAAATATTATATAGCATGTACTTGGCTTGCTGAAATCACAGTTCCAATGTCCAAATACTTCTTAAGGTGCCCTGCAGTATGACCCAAGCACCTTGACTAAAATACTGACAGTCTGTACCATGTAACATGACACATTTGTTAGGATACAGTTGCAACAGGGACTACAAGACCAAGGACTGCAGTTTCCAGAACCACAGGCAGTGCCAGCAGGACCAACAGACACAGATGAGGAGTCTGAGAAAGAACCAGCAGCTGTGGATGATTCTGGTTGACTGAGTCATGCACAATATGCTATGGCACTGGCAAAGAGGCAGAGGATAGCACACACATTAAATGCATAAATAAAAACTAAAGATGCTAATTATATACAAACAACAACAGTGATGCATGCAAAACTATCAGCCTTTACTTTCCCATGTAATGGTTGCATTCTGTGAGCATCAGACAGTCAACCCAGAAGAGACATCTTGTAGCAGCAGCAACATCAACCAAGGTAAGTGATGAACTTGTAAAGAAGAGATAAAAATATTTACCCTCACATGCAAGTATTGTATATCAGTAAGATAAAACATGGTTCAAATGTACAGGAATGTCAGCAGTAACTCATGAGTGATATAAGCAACATAAATTGTAATCTGTTGAAATGTTTACAAAAATGGCTTTTCACAGCACATGGTAAACAGCCTGTACATCAAATAAAAGCAGGCTCATGTCAATAAAACACCAACAATGTTAACTCAAACTCATTATCATCCACATAGGTACACAAGCAAGCTAATTATGCATCCCTAAGATATAAAACCTATAACATTAATATGAAAGAAAAAATAGGGAATATACATACAATCCATCTGAGTAATTTAAGAAATATGTTTTGACCAAACACATATGCTTGGCCCGCCCAGTACTGAGTATCATGCATAAAAGTTGCCCAACTTACACACTCCAACAGTGACCATGGCAATCTAAGCATCATTTGTGCAAGGTGTTGAGCAAGCAGTAATTCCCAACTAGTAGGATTGAATTACCAGTAAAACTACTACAAATGCAAATGAGGATCACAACCTACATAATAATGATTTGAACTTGAGCAGAACAAAAAAGTGAAAACCAGTACAAATGCATTTGATTAAAGCAAATATCTGACTAAGCAAGCGTTAGCTATCACCTCTGTGCAAGATGAATCAGAGAAGGGCAGGGCACAGTCATCATTGCTTGCACAGGGTGGTGGTGGTGGGTTACTGAGGGTTCCCATCAGCATCTGGAACGCTGACAATATTGAATATTGTCGCATTGAGAATGCCGAAAGTGCAGAATGTCAAACTGGTAAACGGAAATATCCGTACGGGGGGATTTCCATTTACCTCAATGTAGTGCGGTCTTGGAGTTGGTATATTTAAGTGGCAGGGGGTGTGGGGGGGGGGGTGCAGAATCCAGTGTGTCACTCATATGGTCCTACATCCTTTAGTTAGTTTTTTTTTTTTTTTTTTTTTTTTTGGCATTCGAAAATTGGATAGTTCGATCATGTCAGTTCGACATTTAGTGATTCGAACTATTCAATTTACGAAATGCTGATATAGACCCGGTTACTGAAGGACAAATCTGATACCAAATAAGTGTGTGTGTGTGAGTGAGAAGTCAGATTAACAGCAAGTATGCACTGTCAGGGCCAGTAGCAACAGATGTAAGCCATTCAATATTAATGATTTAAATGCATATATGTGTGTGTGAGGTAGTATGCCCAAGATGAGTTGTACCATATGTGGGTCTGCAGGCACACAAAGTACTGTTCTAGCACTACACTCTGGCATCCCAGACAGGTGTGAGATGTGCATAGCAGAGGATTCAGGTTACCACTGCAGCCCCTGATGATGTGAACTACCTTTACCAGGAGATGCACTGCTAGTTTTGTAACCCTGGATAGACGTCATGGTGCTACCTGAATGTGAACAATGTGTGGTGGATGAGCTCTCATCATGACTACATCCACTACCATGATCATGTGGTCTATTGAATATGGGTGTGGACACCTCAATCACTGATGGAGCAGTGGAAGAAGTGCCATTACTGGAGTGAAATCTGACACAACCACACTAGTTAACATCTGGTGCTGTAGCAGCTCTTTGGCCATGTGGATGTTGACCCTCCCAAATAGATGTTCCATTACAGACACTACATGATCCAGTGTGTCATTCATATGGTCCAGGAACTCACCCACATGGTTCAGGCAGTCTCACATGTCAGAATGCATGACATATATCTTCTGAGGCCCTGGTGAAACATGCCTGCGGCTCCATGATGTGCCTACACATACGTTGCATGACACTTACTGATGGAAAACATGCCTCCTCTGAGCACCACTACAGACATCTCTCTGTAGTACTTCAATAACATGATGGCTAGGGGGAGATTCTACCAGCTGTCCAGCTGGAGTAACCACACTACTTTGATCAACCACACCATCCTCAAACTGTCCTATCTCAGATGGTTCTGTGTTATGGGTATGCATATTCATACTGATTCAGTCCAGACTCTGGAGAAGGGATGGTGGAGCCAAAACCACATTGTCAGACTGACCCTCGGCAACCCAAGACTGTGCGTCTTCATCACTGCCATCATCATCTGAGACTACCACTATTCCAACATCAGGTAGTTGGAGTTCCGCATTGCCAGTGGCAGGCTCACTTGTGATTATAGTAATAAAACACAACAAAAAGAGAAATAAAGCAAAAAGTGATAAGACATGCTACAGAACCCTGACTTAAGCATACCAGATGCAAGTGCAGTTAAAAAAATGTAATTACGGTAAACTTAAAAGATCAACTATATAAATTAATACAACTGAAAAGTTATGCCCATACCATTTATAGGTGGTCATGGAACCTCTGTAACAGGTGTGCCTAAAGAGACAAAATAGGGATGTGGAGAGGTATGATAAGCCTTAAACAGAAGATGACACATGAAAGACAACACTAGCTATAACTCTAAACAAAATTTTATAAAATATATCTCTATTATCTATCTCTCTTTCCCTCTCCCTCTCTCTCTATATATATATATAAATATATATATATATATATATATATATATATATGTGTGTGTGTGTGTGTGTATGAATGGCATACCTGCAGCATCAGCAATACACACCCTTTGGTTGTCTTCCACCTCTGCAGCCATGTCCAGCATATACACTGGGAAACCCTGATAAAGTGCCTGTATCCCTTACAGTGCACAGGAAATCCTGCAGTGACTTGTGGATGAGCAGCAGAACCATGACCAGTAGCTCTCTGTTCTCATGCTATAGAACTGGCTCTTTTTTCAGCCTTGTTGATCATGTCACTGTCCTGATAACTGGTTTGGCTTTAATTGTGGCTATAGCCACCCACAGCATTCACACCATTCACCACCTGCAGCCAGATATGATCACAGAAGGGCTTGTTAGCTATGATTTTCAGTAATAGCTGTGAGTCTTATTGATGGAAGGCTTGCACCATAACCTTACTCTCAGTGTCTGAGAATGCAGGTTTAAGTGGCTCATATTTGTTTCAGTGCCATATCCCTGTATGACAGTAAGCATAGTAAAAAAATCAGCAGTGACTGGTGAGAAAACAAAAATACATTTATGTAGGCATTGTTAAAAAATGTACATTACTGATCTATATAAATACACAAATATCTAATAAATAAGTGTAAATCTCCCCCCCCCACCAGCAATGAATGACCTGAATATGGATGAATAAATGTGTTACTTCAGAATATATACCAGCATTAACAATGAATCAAGTGTTTGTTTTCTGTTTTCAAACATCTGTTAACAATGCAAAGGACATGTGGACAGAACAAAACTTTTGTATTTATTCCAAGTCAATGAGCCTTTTTAATAGCAACCATTAACCCCCTCTTATACAAAGTAATTTGCAATTTGTAGACAGCACTCATTAAAGTAATAAAAATCAAAGACCCCCTATGAAATGATCATTTCCCACACACTACAAAAACAAACACATATGTCAATGACACAATATTCTAATGGGATAACATTTGTGTATGTCAAATGTATATAACTGCCTTACCAGAAAATATTCTCTAAAATGTAAATTTCATATTTCTACTTCTAATATAATTTCTTAAATATGTTTGCATCCTGAAAGAAGTGTTGCTAAAAACCCATGTAACATTAGTTAAGGATACTTACAATATCAACTGATATACCTTTTATAAGAACACAAATGGACAAAGTGCAGCCATCAGTCAATTTTCTACTAAAAATAATAACATCAGAATTGAGTAACTATAACTTGTAAAAAACATATCATACCTTGACAGGATTTGTAGTAAAGTTCACCAAAAGCAATGCAAGTGCAGCAGTCAAACAGCAATAGCAATCTTCTCTACTAAGATACAAGTGCCTTAGCAGCAGGTGGTCTTATATAGTGCATATTACCCCCTCTGGTTATAATGAATATGGAAATCAGGTGTCAGCTTCTTATCATTCATAAGTTGTTCAAGCTGTTTGAAGTACTGGGCAGGCAAAAATGATATGAGGACCTGCACAAAAATGTGCACACAACCTATCAGCACAACAGTGAATACTGAAAAGTGGGACTAACTAATGGTTTGCAAGTGTGAGTCATTAGCAGCAGACATGAATAATTAAGTGTTTAAAACCCCTGCCACTTGGTTGTACACTTACCGAGTGTGTATAGGGACAACAGACTTACAAAAGGAATTTAAAATCGCATTGATTTACTAAGAGATAAGCATATATTCATCAAGGTAGTATACATGTTAAGAGTTAATTGTGTCTCTGAGAGCAGCGTTTAAGTTATATGAATTAAATAAAAGTTATATATAGTAACAATAAAATTTTAAATAAATGTAAATCATAATGCAATTATTTCACAAATGTATCAAAACAGAGTACTGCTCACAAAAGAAAGGGAAAAGCACACTTTTATATCAAATACATTTGCTTTTGCTGACATAGTTTTATTAGCCTAATTGCTTGAAATATCACATTCATGCAGACATCTACTATGAAATGAGAAAGGACTACTTTTAGAAAATGTGCATATTGTTCTATAAATATAAAGTGTTAGAATGTCAAACAATGAGTATTTGTGCTCTGCTTTCTTTGCCTCATAACCTCCTTTCTGTATGTGGCACATACTGGTAATCTTCCCAATGTTTCATGTTAATGCCACAGTTTCAAGGTTTACATTTAGACAGGGTGATGAAGGTTTTCTAATGTTCACATGCTAATAATATAAGACCACTGAGTTGAGAAATCATCACACAGAGACATTTTTTCCTTTTTTTGCTTCATCCTTTGTGAGATAATTGGCATTGCATGTCTGTGACTGTCAGCAGTCACTAGCAATGAATGACAGTTCACTTCCTAAGGCAAAAACTAAAAATTTAATTTGGAAGGCCATCAGTAGAGCTGGTGCACTTCTGGTACATTTTGGACAATAGTAAGTGAAGAAAAAATACCTGTTCTCTAACATTTTTTTTTTTTAGTTTAGGCGTTACTGCAGTAAGTTTGGAGCAACAGCAGAGGTAATGCAGGATTTTAATCCAGATTACAGATAGTTTTACTTAAGAGGTCAGAATAACAATTGCCACAGACTTTTTATTATGAATTTAACACAAAGTACAACTGTCAAATTGCAACATGAAATCTGCAACCCAACTCTGTGTAATAAATGCTAAATACGTTATCTATACTCTGTGTGAATTGTGTTATACATAACAGTGATCATAATTAATTAAAGTAGACTTTGATATGAATGATTTTAGCAATACTAAGCAGTGATTGTCAATAAGATATATTTTATATAATTTACTCTGTGTTTCAACATGTTAATGGAGTAACATATAAGCAACTAAACAACACCACCAATACTGCGGGTTGGATTCCAGCTTTTGATATTTTGAAGGTACTATTCACAGTTATATAAACATTTTGCTGCTGGAACTTTAACTATTGTTAGTAGTAATAACACATTTTTATATGCATGATGTAAGAAATATGACATTGACTAAAGTGTGAGGAAATAAAAATCAGTAATATAATGAATGTGGAAATATATATAATTAATCCAAAATGTGTAACTTATGTGCAAAGTTGTAATCATGATAGTAATACATTTTTTAAAAAAAGGTGAAATTCTTATTTGTGTATTCTGTGTAAAAAAAACTACTATCACAGATTTGTTTATTAGGAATTTAACATGAAGTACAACTGCCAATTAGAAAAATGACATTTCCAACACAACTCTTTGTAATGACTGCTGAACAAGTCAACTATGATCTGTGTGAAGTATGTTAAGCATACTGATCACAGTTAAATTAAACTACACTTGTATGTGTGTAGTCTTCGCAATAGTTTTTGGAAAAAAGTTTGACTCATCACAAATATCATTATTAGGCATATAGGTCAGTTTGTCATGTAAAGTATGTACAGCACCTTCCTCAACATGTTTTCTCAGCTCATTCAAAACAATGCATAGTAAATTAATTTGCAACAATAAATAACTGACTTCTACATGTAACTCCAGTAACATAACAGATTAAAGTCAAACACATAGATGCTTGTCATTATTAAAGCTGTAGGCATGTTGAATTTTTTATACCTCAAATAACAACTCAAAATATTAGTGCTAGTGTAGCCTTAACTGTTAATAAACAGAAACTAGAAGTTTAACCTTCTTTTCAGCCATTACATAGAGGCTTGTCATAATTAGATCTGTACTCATGTCGAAATTTTTATACCTCAAACTGCAGATCAAAATATTAGGTCACATGAACCCTTAACTGTTAATAAACAGAAATTAGAAGTTTAGCCTTCTTTTTAGTCATGGGCTCAATTTCCAAGTCCTAACAGTTATGATTTGTTAAATGTGTGTCCCACCAACTCATTATGTCCCAATTTATATCATTTAATCTTTTACCAACACTGATTATTACCAACATCATAGATTATGTCATTTCATATCATATCAGTTTGTCACAAGAGTGTGTGTGTGTTTACCATCCACCATACCAGACAGTATGGCCAGAGGTGACTAATATGTACTTCAAAAGGTAATTCAGATATCATCAGCAAAAAAGCATTTGAGTGTTTCACAGTGTAACATGTGTAAATACACTGTGCATCACACATGGCCAATTTCACTGCCCTATTTCACACCTGCAGTGAAGTATAAAGCAGTCATACCCAATGTGATGCCATCTGTGTTCTTTCTGTCACGCAAACGCAGTTAACAAAGTTGTCAATTTTTGCTCACAGACTGGTTCACCTGAAATCTTAATTGGACACCAATTTTATGCCATGTTTCCAGATACCCTTCATAAAACATGGCAGGTGAGTGTGGTGCTGTATCTAGAGTCCAAAGGTGGTGTCATAAGGATTCCAGGATCTCTGTTGCACTCCTTGTAAAGTGCTATAGCCAAAGACTTCTTCAAGAGGACTATATCAATTTTCAGTACAAGGCTGGAGCTTGGAATGGCTTGGCCAAGGCTGTCACCAGTGCAAGTGGGATTCCACACACTGGTAAACCAAGTAATTACCATTAAAGTGACATGAAGAGGTGCAAGAAGGACTTCATGAGCCAGTGGGAGGCAGAATTTAGAACTGCTGACATCCCTGAGTTGTAAGTATAGTAATCCATCACCAGGGAATACACTCCTTTCATTATGCTTCTTTTGTTTTTAGTTCTGTACAGCTGCTAAAGACACAGCTAGAAATAAGACCACATATCAGGAATGATTGGCATGCCTCAGAGAGGTACAGGGCAAGTATAGCTCATGTATGAATGCAAGAAATCCAACATTACCCCCCCTTCAACCCCAACCATCTCCCTAAAACTACCATCAAACATAACCCCTTTAACTAGGGAGCATACACTGGCTGCACATACTAAAGTCAAAAACACGGTCCCTATAACATCCCAGGATGCCTCTTAAATAGTCTAAAATACAACTTATCAGAACCCCTGGAGTCATTGTTTAACTATAGTCTTAAAACTGGCTTTGTGCTATGTTAATGGAGGACTGAGACAGTCATCAGATCCTGGAAACTACAAACTCATTTGTCTGACTAGTCTTATTTGCAAAGCCATAGAAAGACTTACCACGGAAATAATCAACAAGGACATAGGAAACCTTCAGACACTGGCTTTATCCCACTTTGGGTTTGTCAAAGGAAAAATGATGTACGCTGTCTACCTAGCTAAGGCATTTGATATAATACCCGATTTCGGCAATGTCAACAAAGTTACTGAACTAGGTATAAACCCTTTTAAAACATGCTGGATGGCTATCTGGCTTAATGATAGGACCCAGAAGGTTAGAATCAGTGAAGCCATCCCCACAAAGAGACTGGTCACCAGTGCAGTGGAATCTCCAAGTGTTCTGTGTTAGGCCCACTCCTCTTTGGCATCTATTTCTTTGATGTCAAACCCAATGTCAGAGGCCTCAGGCTAAGCTACTTTGTAGATTATTGCAAACTATGGGGAGTCACCGAATCCCCCGCAAGAAGAAAAGATCCTTTAGGAAGGTCTAATACAGATAAATGCTTGCAAAGTCAGGAATAAAAATTCATTACCAAGAAATGCAATACAATACAATACAATACCTTTTGGATAACTATGTCATCAATAAAACACCCATAACAGTTCTGGGATCTGGGAACTCATATAGATAGTAACCTACCCTTTGACCAACATGTGTCCAAAGTAGCAAGAAACTCCTTCTGTGTTGCTCAGTTTATAAGTAAGGGTATGGCATCTAGGTCCAGAGAAGTCATCATACCGCTGTACTCAGCCCTCATGAGACCTGTCATAGAATATAATGCCCCTTCCATATCTACCTGACCAGACGCATGCAGTTACTGGCATGTCAGCAAAGGTTACGTACAAAATGAATACATGGAGGAAACACAATGTCCTGTTGATCACCTGATGCACTTTCTCTTTACTCAGCATCATTCAGACTTCTGAGAGGTGATCTTTGCCTGGGAGACCAGGCATCCCTGGACCCTGTTTTGATGAACCTTTTGTATATCCACAAAACAATCAGCATCTGAATCACTAGATTAAAAGACCTGATTTTTGCTGGTGACATAAATAGAAAACATTGGAGAGACAGATATGTCTCAGAAAATTCCTAATTTCTATTCTCTGGAACAGGCTTCCCATCCATGTGAATCATATTTCTTCCCTATCCCTATTTAAGTGCAAACCGGACAAATGGATGGGTAATTGAAAATTCACCCCTTGTCTGGCTCTTATGTCTCTGATGGACAGAGGCAGTCAGTAAATCATCCCCTATAAATCAAATATAAATCAAAATTGTGGGTCATGTTTGGGTTGCATGGTTAGGCTTATAAGGGCCCTAGTGGTTGCTGGCCTGGTATATACTTATGGACCTGTGATGTCCATTCACTGGGTCAGTAATCAAGGAGCCTCAATTCTCAACTTTGACATTAGTGGGTATCGTTCACTTAGAGCAAAGTAGATACACAGAGTATTTTCAGATGCAACTCTCTGCGCCAAACACAGTTTCCCTTAAGAGCACACTCCAAGTCCTGGGGTTGGACTCTATCTCATAGACCCAAATAAGACTCCACCCTTCTCTCTACATAAATCAATGCTCTTTGACCCTGCTCCAAGCAGCTCACACACACACACACACACACACACACACACACACACACTGGCACACATTCACCTGCTGTGCCACTTTCACCCAGGCTAAAAGGTAGTTTCACTCATTCCAGCCAGCTACTCTAAGGCTCTTACCAGAGTACCAAATTACTCTTAGTAAAATAAATACTTATATAAATAGTAGTATTTTAACCAAACACAAGGCTTTCAGGAGTGTGATGGCACAGAGGCACTAAATAAATAAAGTTGCTCTCAAAGGCTAAATATTTTCTAAAGAACCAACCACAATTAAAAAAGTTTAAATATATTTAATAAAAGAAAAACAGGACAATAACTGAATATCTATCTGCAATAAACACTGGAGTTTCATATCACAAGAAATATAAAATACAACACAAACAGAAAGGTTCAGACAGATACAGACTAACAATATTTAGCTAATCTACTATATTTTCCTAACTGACTGAAGAATTACTGTTTCCTACTTACTTTCTAGAGCAAGGCAAGATGAAGTGGATGAGGGTGTCTTGTGTCAGGTCCAATAACAAAGTGCTCAATTCTGACTGAGATCTCTCACTAGTATCTAGATATAATTTCAGTGATGCCTATAGAATGACTTCACATCCGATCACCTGATTTTGTGGTTCACACACTATCCCCCTCACTAGAAACCTGAGCCAAGACCACACCTAGAGCTTTATCTAAAAACTTAATATAGCATCTGGAAGCTGTAAAACAATTACAAAACTTCCATCCTTCCTGCATAGACAAACCAGCCATTTTCCAGCACCCCAGGGTAGAAATTAGTTTATCACCAAGGACAATAAGACCAGGATTCCAGCCCAGACTTTGCGTCTCTGGCTGCATTCAGACCTGTAAGATAAAATCTTTATGGCTTAAATCAACTCATTTAATTTCAACCCATTTTTTCTTTGGGTTAGCTGGGCTTCCTAACCCCTTCTGTATTCTCTGTTAAATTATATGCATTTAATCAGTTACAATAGTCTTTTGGCTTTTTCCGGTTAGGGATTGCCACAGCGGAACACCAGTCCACTCATAATTGGCAGTGGATTTTATGGTGCCAAGATGCCAGCCTGATGCCCAACCTTTAACGAAGGCACGCCCACTCAAGCTCGCACCTACCTGCATGTCTTTAGCGTCACTCAACTGTGCGGAGGGCATGCAGACTCCACACAGAAGGTGCTCCAGCCGAGGATGAAACAGGAGAACCTCTTACTGTGAGGTGAGAACGGTAACTGCTGCACCACCATGGCTGTATTTAATCAGTTACAATAGTACAGTCTGATATACATGTATATTTCTTTTCTGTCCAGCAGGACCCACTGTTGATGCATTTTTAACACAAGCAGCTTTACAAATACATTTTTAACACAAGCATCTGTACAAATCAGTATAATAGTCGAGTGGCATAAAATTCTTTACAAAACTCCAGCTAACTACACTAGTATTTGTTACACATGCACCACCTTACTCTCTCTGGCACAGCTGGCACTACCTCACATCATCACATCTCTCCCCTACTTTGAAGACTTAAGCTAGTTTTTCAAGTTACCCTGGAAAAATGTTGCTTGAGAGCAATGACCCTGTCTGGGAACACATTAACCTATACCCTGTCTTGAGAGCCCATCTGCACTAGCATTGCTGACCTCACTATGGTGCTGCACTATCATGTCATATGGCTGCAACCCTGGGCTCCACCTAAATAACTTGGCATTTTGCTGACTGGCTTGAGGTAGCCATAGATCCCCCTCAGATCCTCCTGCCAGCCACTGAAAATACTCAGCACAAGGGCCTCCTTATCATGGTAAGGCTTCATCATGTTAGCATGGTGCAGTGTGTACCCCTGCCTCCTGCCTAACAGTTCTACCATGTAGTTAACATCACTGACCTTCCTTACCACTTTGAAGGGTCTTTCCCAAGCAGCCTGCAGCTTACTGTGTCTGACAGAAATGAGCACCATAACCTGCTGTCCCACAGGTCACCCTATTACTCATCATGAATCAAATCCAATTGCCTTCTTATTCTATGCTCATACAGCAACTCAAAGGGTGAAAAACTTGTTGATTCCTGTGGTAACTCACTGTATGCAAACAGCAGATGGGGCAAATATTTGTCCCACTTTCTCTTAAACTGGCCTGCAAAGTCCCTTAGCATGGTCTTTAGTGTAGAGTTTAACCTCTGCATAAGACCATTAGTCTGGGGTTGGTAGAGAGTGGTCTTTAGGTACATCACCCCACAAAACTTCAGACAAACCAGCAGGTCTGACTTGAAATTAACACATCTGTCAGTCAGTATTTCTCTCAGGAAACCTGCCCTGCTGAAAATATCTAACAGAGCATTTGCTACCTTCTCTGCCTCAATGGAGAACAGAGCCACTGTTTCAGGGTATCTAGTAGCATAATCTACTACCACTGGATATATTTCTTCCATGTTGGAACTTGGGGTACTTGGCAGCCCCACAATATCCATAGCTATCTTCTGAAATGCCTCCTCAATCACAGGCAAAGGCATCAAAGGAGCCTTGACCTTGTCTCCTGCCTTGCCTACTTCTTGGCACTGCTCACAGGTCCTGCAGTACCCTGTTACATCACTCGCAATCCCAGGCCAATAAAAGTTCTGCGTAATATGTCTCTTGGTATGCTTTATGCACATATGACCTGCAAAAGGAATGTCATGGGCTAGGACTAGAAGTGCCAGATGGTAGGTTCTGGGCACTACCAACTGCTGTATTACTTCACCCTCTAGTCCTCCCTCAGGGATCCACTCTCAATACACTAACCCTTTGTTCCAGTATACAGACTCTCCCTTTCCTTGAGAATCAGGTGCCTCCTTAGCTACCTCCCTCAATACTCATAATGTAGGGTCTGGGAGCGGAGCCTGTCTCAACTCTACCTTTGTGACCCTTCCCATCTCCCCTTCCATAGGAAGTCTGGTATGCTCTGGCAGCGGTGCCTCATTGTCAGCCTGGGTACTACCACTCACCTCTGCCCTTGCAGTCACCCGGTCCATGGGAACATTAGCACCTATGAGAAGCTGTGGCTCTCCTTCAGGCTTCCTGAAATATCCACCTCACCAGCCCCAGCTTCAGGTAAGTGGTCTGTCTGGGTCTCCCCCAGACCACCAGACTGACATGCCTGTCTCCAACCTGACTATGTGTAACTGCATGCACACAAGCTACAGCATTATCACAATCATTCCCCATCAAAACATTTGCAGGGATATCCTCAAACACACCTACTTGCTTGCTTTCTTTTCCACCAAACCAGTCAAGATGAACTCTGACCAAAGTCATCTGAAATGGGGGTCCCCCCTAAATCTCTGATGGGAGTGGGCTACCCAAGCAAGTACTGTTCCTCTTTAATCACTCCAGGCTTCACAATGGTTATGTCGGAGGCTGTGTCACTCTTAGTAGTGGTGTGTTTTCCATCCACTAAGATAGGATATAAACTCCAGTGATAGTCTGGTACTCCTGTTGTTTCCAGACAACTTACCACTGGCATGCTGTTACTCCCACTTGTTGGCTCCCATACCTTTTGTTACTCACCTTACTTCACTTGATATTTGCATGCTACATGGCCTCTCTGGTTACATTTAAAACATCTAGCCCCTGCTCCTGACTGTGTGCCTGAACTAGGGGTTTCCCCTGTTACTGGTGGACTCTGTTGGGGTGGTTTAGGCTGCCCACCATGGGTTCCCTTGTATCCATGTGCAGCACTGGGTATCCCCTTCTTGTGCAGTGGTGCCCTGCTTGCTAAGTATAGATCACCTTCTCTCCCCAGCTCATCTGCAGAGTTACACTCCCAGTTAAATTCTCATGTCCTCAGGAAAAAGTGCTGAGGGCTTGTTCCCTCACCAATATGAGACAATTTAGAAACAGCAGTTAAAGCTTTACCATGGGGTAAGGGGGTCTGGAACTGTACCCAGAGGTCTTGGTCAACATCATGCTGTTTATGTACCCTTTCAAATATATGAATAAAACTATCAAAGCTATCATCTTCGTTATACTGTGGAAGAAATTTACTGCCCTTTGTTGCTTTTGGGATTCAGTTATTCTCTTCTCCATTACCTCCATCTCCCTATCAAAAGGTCAGCATGTCCCTCTCAGGTTGATGCTACTTCTCATTTTTTTTTCAGCCTCCAAATGCTGCAATCTCTCTTCCTATTCCAATTCCAAATGTTTGGCCTCCAGTTCAAACCTCTTTAATTCCAGATAGATTGTTAAGTCTTCTGAGGAAAGGGTGAACTTTCCTGTTTCTGAAAGGTGCACATCCCCATCACCAGACTTGTTGTCTTCCTGGTTGCTGGTTTATGCTGCAGCTGTAATTAAGGATGAAATAATTCCGCTTTAGTCAGGCTGGCGTGCACCAGTCCTTTGGATTTGGACACCTTAGCTAACCGGTTCACTGTCAGCTTGCCATAATCCTCTGCTGGCATCTTTGCCTGCTTTCCCTGACTAAACCAAACTAACAAAAATAAATAAAACTGCTGTGAAGAATGAAACTCTGTATATTTTCTTTGTGGCTGCTGACAGTACACACACCTTTAGAGACAACTGCTTGCAGACTACCAGAATTCAATTAATATCCACACCACTGCTCACCAATATGTGATGTCCCTTCTCTGGGCCAGTAATCAAGGAAACTCAATCCTCACCACTGACACTAATGGGGAACACTTTTTTAGAGGAAAAGTAGATACACACAGTATTTTCCAATGCAGCTCTCTGTACGTAGCACAATTTCCCTTAAGAACACACAGGGAGCACACTCCAGGTCCTAGGGCTGAACTCTCTCTCTCTTTCTCTCTCCAGGCCCCAAATAAGACTCCACCCTTCTCTCTGCATAAATCAGTGCTCTGTGTCCCTGTTCCAAGTAGCTGACACACACACACACACACACACACACACACACACACACACACACACACACACACACACACACACACACACACACAGGAAAGGCTGGCACAGATTCACCTGCTGTGCCACCTTCATCCAGACTATAAGGTAGTTTCACTGACAACAGCCAGCTAGTCTAAGGCTCCTACCAGGGTACCCAATTACTCTTAGTAAAATCAACACTTATACAAATGGAAGTATTTTGACCAAACACAAGGGTTTCAGGAATGTGATGCCACAGTGGCACTAAATAAATATAGACAATATCAAAAATTAAATATTTTCTAAAGGACCAACCACAATGAAAAGGTTAAATATATTTTATAAAAGAAAAACAGGACAATACTGAATATATATTTACAATAAACACCAGAGTTTCAATTCACAAGCAATATAAAAAACAACATAGAAGAAAAGGTTCAGACAGATACAGAAAAATAAATATTTTGCTAATCTACTAAAGTTTCCAAACTGACTGAAGAATTACTGTTTCCTACTTACTTTCTAGAGCAAGGCAAGATGAAGTGGATGAGGGTCTCTTGTGGCAGATCCAGTAACAAAGTGCTCAGTTATGAGTAATATCTCTCACTAGTATCTAAATATAATTTCAGTGCTGCCTATAGAATGACATCACATCTGGCCACTGGACTTTGTGGTTCCCACTCTATCCCCCTCACTACAAACCTGAGCCAAGATCACACCTAGAGATTTAGCTTAAAGCTTAATATAGCATCTGGAAGCTGTAAAACAATTACAAACCTTCCATCCTTCCTGCATGGACTAACTAGCCATTCTCTGGCACCCCAAGGTAGCAATTAGTTTGCCACCAAGGACAATAAGACCAAGATTCCAGCCCATACATTGTGTCTCTGGCTGCATTCAGACCTGTAAGATAAAAATCTTTATGGCTTAAACCAACTCATTTAATTTCAGCCTATTTTTCGTACAGATAGCTGGGGTACTTAACCCCTTCCCTTCCAGTATTCTCTATTAAAACATATACATTTAATCAGTTACAATAATACAGTTTGACATTCATGTATATTTCTTTTCTGTCCAGCAGGACCCACTGTTGATGTATTTTTAACACAAACAGATTTACAACTACATTTTTAACATAAGCATCTGTACAAATCAGTATGATAGTCAAATGACATAAAATTCTTTACAAAACTCTACCTATCTATGCTGGCATATGTTACACATGCACTGCCCTACTCTCTCTGGCACAGCTGGCACTACCTCACATTGTCATATTTCTCCCCCATTTGAAGACTCAAGATAGTTTTTCAAGTGACCTTGGAGAAACATGGCTTGAGAGAAATTGGCCTGTCTGGGAACATATTAACTCATACCCTGTATTGAGAGTCCCTCGGCATTAGTATTGCTGACCCAACTATGGCGCTGCACTATCATGTCATATGCTTGAAACTCTGGGTTCCACCTTAATAACTTGGCATTTTGCTGGCTGGCTTGAGGTAGCCATAGATCACTCTCAGACCCTCCTACCACCCATTGCAAATACTCAGCACAAGGGCCTCCTTATCACAGTAAGGCTTCATCATGTTAACATGGTGCAGTTTGTGTCCTTGCCTCCTGCCTAGCAATTCTACTATGTAGTTAACATCACTAACTTTCCCTACTACTTTGAAGAGTCCTTCCCATGCTTCTTGCAGCTTATTGTGTCTAACATGAATGAGCAACAAAACCTACTTTCCCACAGCATACTCTTGGGCTCGATATCATATCAGATCTTTTCTGCTGTTGGGCTCCTGCCAGATTCTCCTGGGCCAAATACATGAGCTCCCTACGCCTTGTCCTGAGGTTTACAACATATGCCACAACAGACTCCTTGAGGGATTCACACTCAACCTTCTACTCAACAGTAATCAAATCTAAAGGTGCCCTCACCATATGTCCATACAGCAACTCAAAGAGTGAAAAACCTGTGGATTCCTGGGGTACCTCTCTGTAAGCAAACAGCAGATGGGGAAAATATTTGTCCCACTCTCTCTTTAACTGGTCTGCAAAGTCCCTTAGCATGGTCTTTGATGCTGGGTTTAACCACTCCACAAGACCAGAAGTCTGGCGGTGGTAGGGAATGGTCTTTTAGTGCTTCACCCCACAGAGCTTCCACAGACAAACCATCAGGTCTGACATGAAACTGGCACCTCTGTCAGTTAGTATTTCTCTCGAGAAATGTACCTTGCTGAAAATATGTAACAGAAAATTTGCCACCTTCTCTGCCTCAATGGAGGACAGAGACATTGCCTCATAGTATCTGGTTGTATAATCTACTAACACTAGGATATATTCTTCCCTGTGGAACTTGGGGTTATCAGAGCCTCCACAATATCTATAGTTACCCCCTGAAACAGCTCCTCAAACACAGGCAAAGGTATCAAAGGAGCTTTGGCCATGTCTCCTACCTTGCCTACTTTTCTTTTTTTGATCTTCAGTGGAAGAACTGGGGGGGGGGGGTTAGAGTTAGCTGTAATAAGCTAATCACTTACAATGTAATAATCTGTTTATTGCACTGAAGTTTTTTTTTGCTGTTTACATGAAGAGCTGAGAAGCTGAGACTGGTTGAACCAGTCATGCTTCTGGGTAGAACTGACTTCACGCATATATCTGATATGGATACTTCCACTCAGACAAAATATTTCATCTAGATGTGAGCTCCCCAATCAATTTCTTGCCCTTTTAGCCCAAGCGTCTTCTCTGCAACACGTCTAAATCTCAAGATGCACTCACTCAAAGCTCTCCTCAAAATGGAGAATGTCGACACCTATGCTGTAATGGAGACCTGGTTTAAAGAAGCAGAAAGCACCCCTGCACTCTCAGGCTATAACTCATTCCATACCTTTCGGCTGCAGAATATGTCGGGAAGCTCCAAAGGCAGTGGTGTCTCCATATTCTTAAAGGATACACACACCTCTAGACTGGTGGCCCAGCATAATGCATCCGAGATACTACAGGTACAACTAATATCAGGTAAGATGGCGATACAAGTCATAGTCTACTACAGAGCCCCAATCATGTCCCCATACTCTCACTCCAACTTCCTAAGCACCCTGGAATCTATCAAGGTCCAACCCAATACTCTCATACTGGGTGAGTTCAACTACCCTTCCATCAACTGGGCAAACTATTCATGTACCAGTGTACAGGCCCAACACTTTCCGGACTTTATCAGTTCCAATGCCCTGGACCAGCTCATTCTGACCCCCACTAGAGGAAGCAACATCCTCAACCTGGTTATCACCAACATGGGAAACCATTGCTCCACACCAATAGTCAATTTCTCCCTGGTTAAATCTGACCACAAACTGATCACCATGGAACTATCCATCTCACCTAACCCCCCCCCCCTCCTGCTAAGGTGACTACACTGACAAACTTCTCTAAAGCTGACTTTGGGCTCCAAAAAACAGAGGTGGCTAACTTCTCGGCACCCATGCCAATGGAAAATAGCTGCATGACTGCCAAATCATACACCAATGCGCTGTACAAGCATGTACACAAATGCATGGACCTTGCCATACCAAATAGTACTAAGATGCTGTCCTTCAAAAAAAGAAAGCCAATCTGGTGGTCCTCAGCCATCAATAAACTCTACAACAGAAGGAAGAAACTGTTGCAGAAAAAAATGATGTCACAAGACTGGAAAACCTCCCTTATCAATCTCAACAAAAGCTGAGATCCCTTACCAAATCCTCTAAAGCTACCTATGAAGGCAGAATTGCAGCTGACACCAGAAACAACCACAAAGCCTTCTATAGCTATATCAAAAACCTCAAAGGCAATACCCAGATATGCTCTGAGTTATTGCACAATGGCACCTCCTATACTGAGCCAACAGATATAGCCATACTGGCTGACAGATTCAGTGCCAACATTATCCCCCCCCCCCCACTGCCCTATCAAAATACCAGAAGAAAGCCTGGTACCTACCACTTCTGTGGCACAGGTAAAATCTGCATTGTCCAAAGCCAAGAATACAGTGTCCATGGGACCCAATAATATTCCTAGCTGCATCCTACAAGAGCTACAAAATGAACTGGCACCACATCTATGTGCCTTGTTCAATCACAACCTTACCTCAGACTTTGTCCCTAATGAATAGCGGATTGCTACAGACATCCTGCTCCATAAAGAAGGAGCAACGACAGACCCTGGGAACTATCGCCCCATTAGCCTGACGAGTCTGGTATGCAAAGCTATGGAGTGCATCATCATGGACCTGCTTAATAAAGATATAGGCAATCTCCAAACTCTTGACCCCACACAGTTTGGCTTTGTCCAGGAGAGATCCTGCCTGCTGAACCTGGCTGACTTCTTTGAGGCAGTCACCAAGGCTGTAGATGAGGGTAAGGCAGTGCATACAACCTACCTCAACCTGGCCAAGACCTTTGATACCATTCCCCACTCAGGTATCATTGATAAACTCACAAAACTAGGCATCAATTCTTACATCACTAGGTGGGTTGTAAATTGGCTCACAGACAGGACCCACAGAGTGAAAGTTACGGATTCCAAGTCAGACTGTTGATTAGTCATGAGTGGAGTCCCACAGAGCTTGGTTTTGGGCCCCCTTCTGTTTGGCATCTACTTCTCAGAAGTCCAGGCCAACACAGAAGGACTCTGGCTGACCACGTTCACTGATGATACCTCAACAATACATTAAAATGGAACAATGGTGGTAGTGATCCTATGCTACCCTTATCACAATATTATCATTATTAACAATAATTAATTGAGGTATTTTCTGCTAGTTTGTACTCTATGTATTACTTCTGAATGGTATGGACAATCAACGAGTATTTTGAGCCATATGAATGTTTGGCTGCAGTAGTAGTAAGTCATTTATTTTTCTTTTTTAGTCACATAAGTTGCTATGCACGCTGAAACCACTATTGCAGCAAGAATTTTGTATTATTTATTTATTATTAATTATAGTATGAAGAGAGTTTTATTTCTTCAAGCGTGATCTCACAACAACAGTGAGTTAGTAGATGGGTACATTTCAACGTTTCTATTATATTTAGCACGCAAATGTGAAGGATGCTTTTTAGACATGTATTAAATTAATGGCTGACATTTGATAACTATAGCAGGTTCATGGTATGGAATATACTTGTGCATTATACATATAGTTATTCGTTTGCACAATAGTAAACATTGGTATATAGGATGAGAGAGGATTTATATTCGTTGATGTTAGATAATTTTTTAGAAATATGCAGTATTTCTCTGTATCTACAGCTTTAAAGTAATTGACAGTGTTCATTAAGAAAACTCCATCTTATTTGGTAATATTTAACAAAGTATATGTTCACACTACTTATATATTTTGGGGTCAAGTAGTTATGAGCAGTTGACGAGTGAATATCTTATATTTATACTAGTAGTATTTTTATTATTTTTTATTATTAAACGTATTTTTTATGAGTATAAGATTGATTATGGCATTAATTCACATTCTGTCAGTAAAATGCTGCACGTTTTTACAGCAACATCATTTGGCTTAGTTTATTATAGGTTGCCATCGAGGCATATATTTTTAAAATACACATATATATTGAAATTTAATTATTATGTTGCAGTTTTGCTATGTTGTTTGCAAGGGACATCTATAATACAATAGTTACGCACATTAAGGAAATTGTGAATATGATATGCTTTCACAATTGTTGTGAATGCATAAGTTGAAGTGTATAGCTTTAATGTCTTGATTGTAAGTGTTTAACTAGGCATGTGATCTATATAATAGTAATTAGGATGGTATTTTTGAATGTTAACGTTCTGACGAAGCCACAGTGAAAAGCGCTTACCGATTTGTTTTATGCAATAAACAGACTTTTTTCGTTTTTATATGGTGGATTTTTACATCTTTTTGGTTCGTTATTTATATGGTGGATTTACATTTCATTGACCAGTATATGTATGGAATACTAAGATGCCTTGGTTATCTCTCAGCCACAGTTACTATTGTGTTAATATTATAAGATAGTTATTGCCATTTATTCTTCTTGTAAAAGTAAAAAGAATAGCCTGTGGAATGCTGGCTTTGCCAATGTCTGTGCAATGGAGTTATTAATCTTCATTACGAGGATATCAAGACTTGCTATAAGCCACTATACAGTTGGTGTATGTGAAATGTAAATTTTTAAAAGTCACTTGCTAATGCACGCTAAAGTTTCACCTGACTGTTTTATATATATATATATATATATATATATATATATATACATACATACATACATACACACACACTCACACACTCACACACTCACACACACACACACACACACACACACACACACACACACACACACACACACACACACACGTATATACATTACACAGTCTATCCATAAACGTTAACCATTACAGGCCAGCATAATAAAGATCAGGACTGGGATCTCTAATACAGCACTGTTACCATTGTCTTTAGCCAGTTAGATACTCACATGTACACAACACTGTCTGCATACATCATAGGTTGGAATATTTAACACCATCTCCTATGCACTATATTCCTCAACCTTCATAGGTTCATAGGTTCATAGGTTGGTACTAGGCTATCAGCCCTAGGGCCTATACAAGCCTAGCCATAACAATTCCCTGGCTATTTATTCCCACATTATTTACTTTCCTGGACCCCTGTCTAGCAGGGCGACTGACGTGATCCCTGGGGTGAATTTCCTTTCTCCCATCCAATCGTCAAGGTTCCTCTTGAAGAGGTCCAAAGAGGCACTCTGCTTGACATGTATGGGCAATCTATTCCAGAGTCTGGGGAGTCTCTGGGTCAGGAACCTATCCTCCAGCATGTTTTGTTTATTGTGATGACAAGGTTTAGATCCCTGGGCGTGTAGCTCTGAGGGATTGGTATTTCTTTAAGTGTAGCATGTCCAACAGCTCTGGGTTTGACATGGCCTTGTATGTTAAGCAGAGATCGCCTCTGAGTAGGCGATATCGACAGAGTATAGCTGGAGTTTTTAAGGTGGTCAGCGTAGGGCATCTGCTTTAGGCCTGTGATTCTTTTAGTGAGGTATTTCTGAGGCCTTTCCAGTTGTTGCAGATGTCTTGAGAGGTACATACCAAATGGGGCGTTGTATTCTATAATGGGTCTAATGAGGGATGAGTACAGTGGGACAATGACCTCCTTTTTCTGGATGAAAAGCCCTTCGTGATGAGGTGTGCCACATAGAAGGATTTCCTGACTGTTGTGGCAATGTGGTTATCGAAGGTGAGACCACTGTCCACCTGTGTCCCTAAGTCTCTTATCACACTTTCTGTGTTTAGTGTACTGCCACCTATATGGTAATTCATGGATACATGTTTTTCCCAAAGGGATAACAATACATTTCTTGGCATTGAGCTTGAGCCCATGGCTCTGGCACCAAGCATCTGTTTCTGTAAGGCCCTTTTGTAGAGTATCCACATAATTTGGGGATTCAATAATGGCTCCCAGTTTGCAGTCATCTGCAAACTTTGTTAGCCAGAGTCCCTTAGTGTTGACCTGTACTTCAGAGAAGTAGATGCCAAACAAGAGCGGCCCCAGGACTGAACCCTGAGGTACTCCACTTGTCACTTGTCTGGAGCTGGATTTGGAGTCGGCTACATTTACAGTGTGGGTTCTATCAGTAAGCCATTTAGCAACCCATTGGGTGACATAGGGATTAATGCCCAACTTAGTAAGTTTATATATGATTCCAGAGTGGGGGATGGTGTCAAAGGCCTTGGCAAGGTCTAGATAGGCTGTGTGGACCACCTTACCCTTGTCCATGGCTCTGGAGACTGATTCAAAGAAGTCAATCAGGTTCAGGAGACAAGATCAGCCCTTCACAAACACAAACTGGGTGGGGTCCAGTGTTTGAAGGTTGCCAATGTCTTTGTTTATAAGTTCCATGATAATATGCTCCATGGCCTTGCAGATAAGGCTTGTCAGACTGATGGGATGGTAGTTTCCGGGATCCAAGGTGGATCCTCCCTTGTGGATTGGGATAACTGTAGCTCTGCGCCACTCAGTGGGCACGAAACTTGAGGTGAGGCTATGATTAAACATGACACTTAGGTGAGGTGCCAGTTCATATTGTAGTTCATGTAGTACACAGCCCGGGATGTCATCTGGTCCCATGGATGCTGTATTCTTGGCTTTAGAGAGTGCGTTTTGTACCTGTGTGGCTGTTATTACTGGAATTTGGCAATCTTCCGGTATTGAGATGGGCCATTTAGGGGGTGAGAGGGGGGAGAAGTTGGCACTGAATCGATCTGCCAGGATATTGGCAATATCCTTGGATCAGTATATTTAATGCCATTCTGTTTTAGCTCAGAGCAGATCTGAGCATTGCCATTTAGATTCTTGACATAGTTATAGAATGCTTTGTGGTTGTCTTTGGAATCTTTGGCAATTTTATTTTCGTAACTAGCTTTGGAGGATTTTATGAGGCATCTCAGTTTCTTACTGAGGCTAGTAAGGGAGTTTTTGCATCCTGGGATTTTCCTCTTTTCTGCAAAAGTTTCTTCCTTTTGTTGTAAAGTTTGTTTATGGCAGGGGACCACCAGATTGGCTTCCTTTTTGTATGAGAGCATTTTGGTTCTATTTGGGATGGCACGATTCATGCATGAGTGGATGTGCTTGTACAGTGCCTTAGTGTAGGATTCAGCAGTTGAACTTTCAGTTCCGGTGGGCATGGGTGGCATGAAGTTTGTCACTTCCGACTTGAGTAGCATGAAGTTGGCTTTGGAGAAGTTTTTATGGTGGTTTCTTTACTGGGGGTGGGGTGGGATGTGGATGTTAAGGGTGATTAGCTTATGGTCAGACCTGACTAACGAGGGGGTGACCATAGGTATGGAGCATTGATTTCCCATGTTGGTAATGACCAGGTCTAGGATATTGGAGCCCCTGGTGGGACTATGGATTAGTTGATCCAGGGCGTTGGAATTTATGAATTCCAAGAACCGTTGCAAAGGTGTTGGGACAGGAGTAGTTTTCCCAGTTAATGGCAGGGTAGTTAAAATCACCCAGTATTAGGGTGTTTGGTTCTATCTTAATATTTTCCAGTATGTTTAGAAAGGTGTAGTGAGAATCTTGGGGTATGGTGGGGGATCTGTAGCAAACTACAATTTGGATTGCAGTCTTACCTAGTGTTAGTTGCACTTGGAGAATTTCAGACACATTGTGTTGGCCAACTAGCCTGGTGGTGTGAATATCCTTGGTGAATATTGACACTCCTCCACCTTTAGTGTTTCGGTCCTGGTTTGGTGGCGAAAAGTGTGGTAAGAGTTGTAGCCTGGTATTGCAGGGCTGCTCTCTGGAGCCTTGAACCAGGTCTCAGTTACTGCACAGATATCGATGTTCTCCATTTTTAGGAGTGCCTCGAGAGAGTGCATTTTGAGGTTTAGACTTCTAGCATTGAGTAGCATTACCTTCAGATTTTGCATGCTTGTACCTGTTACGGTGGTTTTGTCCTTTGAAGTTTGCCTAAAAAAGGCACTATAGGGGTGGCAAGAGCCTTAGCCAGTAACCTGAATCCCAGGCGACAGGTGCAGACCATCTCTGGCAAAGCATCGTGGTCTGTCAATCATGTCATCCCAGGCAGACAGATACTGGATCCCCTTTGAATGACACCATAAGCTTAGCCAATTGTTGAAGTCAATCATTTTATCCTTATATTGTGGTATCATTCTGGGCGAAGGCAGGATGCTACTCAGGGCTAGGGTCATACCTGCCTGGGCCACATGATCCGAGAGCTCTTCCATGTCTCTTTTCATGTAGTCCAGGAGGTACGTCTCAAGTCATTCACTCCAACATGGACAATGACAGTCATATTTGTACTTGTTGTGGAGTGACTTGAGTGCATGCGTTATGTGGCAGATCCTGGCACCCGACAGGCAGCTGACTGTAATTTTCTCCTTATTCAACCTGGTGAGAGGGACATCAGTGTGCCGGACTATAGAGTCACCTATGACTAAAGTGTTAGGTACATTGTCTTGCCTTAGGGGCTGTTGCTGGGTGGCACACTGGCGTTGTGAACTATGTGACACATTGGTTGTGATTGGTGTTTGTTTGTGTTTCAGCTTCAGAGGTCTTTGTTGCTTGGGCAGGTTACAGTTAAGGGCCTCTGCATATGTGGATTTAGTGTTGCTATATGTGGGTGTTGGTGGTGCAGGTTTAGAAGGGCTGTGTGTTGCTTGAGGTGTAGTGTGGGTGTTAACCTTCTCCTCTTGACTGTTTAGCACAATCTTGGGTGGAGAGAGCTTTGCTTCCATTTTGGCTATGTAAGTGCATCTCTCATAGGTTGTAGTGTTGGGTGGTAGGAGGAGAGGGTTGTCTGTGTACATGAGGCAATTGCTGCATTGCCCAAGTATGCCCAGATTCACCAGGTGGACAGGAGAAATCACCGGAAGCTGACCCTTGGACATGGCTGGTTTGGGGCTTTTTTTTTCTTTGTAAAGTATAGGAGCTGTATCCTTAGCAAGGTACTTTGCAAGTATAGGCTGTTTAGTGCCTACTATTAATTTCTCCTTGTTAGCAAGGGGAGTTCAGTGTTTGTATGAGTTTAAGGCTTCCTAGTGCTTTCCAGCAGGTATTAGAGAAAGTGCTAGTCACAGGGATGCTTAAAGGTAAGATTGAAAAGAATGCACTTTGCAGTGTGCACTAGAGAAGTTAGATGTGAAAGTAGGTAACTTGAGTTGTATCTGTTTAAAAAGTTAAGGTTTAGTGGAGAGTTACTATTTTTAAAACAGCAAGATGGATTGAAAGGGGTGGTCACTTTTGTATTTTGGTACTATGAAATACTGTAGGATGGCCAATAAATTTAAATAATTGAAGGGGTGGGATTTCAAAAATGATGATTTTGTGATTACTCACATAAGCCAGTGAAAGTAGAGAGAAATGAGATATATGGTCAGATTTACATAAGAGGCGGGCAACTAGAAAGACAGCGGTATTTAACAAGACAACTTAAATGGGTGGGAGGGCGGGAAAAATTCTGCCTGACTCAGAACAGAAAGAGCTGTGGTCTCTTTTGAAGTTTTAATATGCTGTTAAAACAGAATGCAAGCAAAACACAAGGTAAAGAAAACAAACTACAGTATTCAAAATATAGAAATGCAATACAGTAATACAAAAAATAACAGCAAACTAACCTTTCCTTCACAGCAAAGTGTAGCAGAGTCTGGATGAGCCTTTCTGGTAAAGCTCTGAAATGTTTTAGTTTACTCCTTAAATAGAAATTTTAGTTCCTAGCTCCACCCCGTCTGTTAACAAGTGATTAACCTTAAGTGACCTCTTCTGTCTTATGAATGAGTCCTTAATTAATCAGTTCTTATTTCTGCCTGACTCAGAACAGAGAGCTGTGGTCTCTTTTGAAGTTTTAATATGCTGTTAAAACAGAATGCAAGCAAAACACAAGGTAAAGAAAACAAACTACAGTATTCAAAATATAGAAAGGCAATACAGTAATACAAAAATAACAGCAAACTAACCTTTCCTTCACAGCAAAGTGTAGCAGAGTCTGGATGAGCCTTTCTGGTAAAGCTCTGAAATGTTTTAGTTTACTCCTTAAATAGAAATTTTAGTTCCTAGCTCCACCCCTCTGTTAACAAGTGATTAACCTTAAGTGACCTCTTCTGTCTTATGAATGAGTCCTTAATTAATCAGTTCTTATTTCTGCCTGACTCAGAACAGAGAGAGCTGTGGTCTCTTTTGAAGTTTTAATATGCTGTTAAAACAGAATGCAAGCAAAACACAAGGTAAAGAAAACAAACTACAGTATTCAAAATATAGAAAGGCAATACAGTAATACAAAAATAACAGCAAACTAACCTTTCCTTCACAGCAAAGTGTAGCAGAGTCTGGATGAGCCTTTCTGGTAAAGCTCTGAAATGTTTTAGTTTACTCCTTAAATAGAAATTTTAGTTCCTAGCTCCACCCCTCTGTTAACAAGTGATTAACCTTAAGTGACCTCTTCTGTCTTATGAATGAGTCCTTAATTAATCAGTTCTTATTTCTGCCTGACTCAGAACAGAGAGAGCTGTGGTCTCTTTTGAAGTTTTAATATGCTGTTAAAACAGAATGCAAGCAAAACACAAGGTAAAGAAAACAAACTACAGTATTCAAAATATAGAAAGGCAATACAGTAATACAAAAATAACAGCAAACTAACCTTTCCTTCACAGCAAAGTGTAGCAGAGTCTGGATGAGCCTTTCTGGTAAAGCTCTGAAATGTTTTAGTTTACTCCTTAAATAGAAATTTTAGTTCCTAGCTCCACCCCTCTGTTAACAAGTGATTAACCTTAAGTGACCTCTTCTGTCTTATGAATGAGTCCTTAATTAATCAGTTCTTATTTCTGCCTGACTCAGAACAGAGAGAGCTGTGGTCTCTTTTGAAGTTTTAATATGCTGTTAAAACAGAATGCAAGCAAAACACAAGGTAAAGAAAACAAACTACAGTATTCAAAATATAGAAAGGCAATACAGTAATACAAAAATAACAGCAAACTAACCTTTCCTTCACAGCAAAGTGTAGCAGAGTCTGGATGAGCCTTTCTGGTAAAGCTCTGAAATGTTTTAGTTTACTCCTTAAATAGAAATTTTAGTTCCTAGCTCCACCCCTCTGTTAACAAGTGATTAACCTTAAGTGACCTCTTCTGTCTTATGAATGAGTCCTTAATTAATCAGTTCTTATTTCTGCCTGACTCAGAACAGAGAGAGCTGTGGTCTCTTTTGAAGTTTTAATATGCTGTTAAAACAGAATGCAAGCAAAACACAAGGTAAAGAAAACAAACTACAGTATTCAAAATATAGAAAGGCAATACAGTAATACAAAAATAACAGCAAACTAACCTTTCCTTCACAGCAAAGTGTAGCAGAGTCTGGATGAGCCTTTCTGGTAAAGCTCTGAAATGTTTTAGTTTACTCCTTAAATAGAAATTTTAGTTCCTAGCTCCACCCCTCTGTTAACAAGTGATTAACCTTAAGTGACCTCTTCTGTCTTATGAATGAGTCCTTAATTAATCAGTTCTTATTTCTGCCTGACTCAGAACAGAGAGAGCTGTGGTCTCTTTTGAAGTTTTAATATGCTGTTAAAACAGAATGCAAGCAAAACACAAGGTAAAGAAAACAAACTACAGTATTCAAAATATAGAAAGGCAATACAGTAATACAAAAAATAACAGCAAACTAACCTTTCCTTCACAGCAAAGTGTAGCAGAGTCTGGATGAGCCTTTCTGGTAAAGCTCTGAAATGTTTTAGTTTACTCCTTAAATAGAAATTTTAGTTCCTAGCTCCACCCCTCTGTTAACAAGTGATTAACCTTAAGTGACCTCTTCTGTCTTATGAATGAGTCCTTAATTAATCAGTTCTTATTTCTGCCTGACTCAGAACAGAGAGAGCTGTGGTCTCTTTTGAAGTTTTAATATGCTGTTAAAACAGAATGCAAGCAAAACACAAGGTAAAGAAAACAAACTACAGTATTCAAAATATAGAAAGGCAATACAGTAATACAAAAATAACAGCAAACTAACCTTTCCTTCACAGCAAAGTGTAGCAGAGTCTGGATGAGCCTTTCTGGTAAAGCTCTGAAATGTTTTAGTTTACTCCTTAAATAGAAATTTTAGTTCCTAGCTCCACCCCTCTGTTAACAAGTGATTAACCTTAAGTGACCTCTTCTGTCTTATGAATGAGTCCTTAATTAATCAGTTCTTATTTCTGCCTGACTCAGAACAGAGAGAGCTGTGGTCTCTTTTGAAGTTTTAATATGCTGTTAAAACAGAATGCAAGCAAAACACAAGGTAAAGAAAACAAACTACAGTATTCAAAATATAGAAAGGCAATACAGTAATACAAAAATAACAGCAAACTAACCTTTCCTTCACAGCAAAGTGTAGCAGAGTCTGGATGAGCCTTTCTGGTAAAGCTCTGAAATGTTTTAGTTTACTCCTTAAATAGAAATTTTAGTTCCTAGCTCCACCCCTCTGTTAACAAGTGATTAACCTTAAGTGACCTCTTCTGTCTTATGAATGAGTCCTTAATTAATCAGTTCTTATTTCTGCCTGACTCAGAACAGAGAGAGCTGTGGTCTCTTTTGAAGTTTTAATATGCTGTTAAAACAGAATGCAAGCAAAACACAAGGTAAAGAAAACAAACTACAGTATTCAAAATATAGAAAGGCAATACAGTAATACAAAAATAACAGCAAACTAACCTTTCCTTCACAGCAAAGTGTAGCAGAGTCTGGATGAGCCTTTCTGGTAAAGCTCTGAAATGTTTTAGTTTACTCCTTAAATAGAAATTTTAGTTCCTAGCTCCACCCCTCTGTTAACAAGTGATTAACCTTAAGTGACCTCTTCTGTCTTATGAATGAGTCCTTAATTAATCAGTTCTTATTTCTGCCTGACTCAGAACAGAGAGAGCTGTGGTCTCTTTTGAAGTTTTAATATGCTGTTAAAACAGAATGCAAGCAAAACACAAGGTAAAGAAAACAAACTACAGTATTCAAAATATAGAAAGGCAATACAGTAATACAAAAATAACAGCAAACTAACCTTTCCTTCACAGCAAAGTGTAGCAGAGTCTGGATGAGCCTTTCTGGTAAAGCTCTGAAATGTTTTAGTTTACTCCTTAAATAGAAATTTTAGTTCCTAGCTCCACCCCTCTGTTAACAAGTGATTAACCTTAAGTGACCTCTTCTGTCTTATGAATGAGTCCTTAATTAATCAGTTCTTATTTCTGCCTGACTCAGAACAGAGAGAGCTGTGGTCTCTTTTGAAGTTTTAATATGCTGTTAAAACAGAATGCAAGCAAAACACAAGGTAAAGAAAACAAACTACAGTATTCAAAATATAGAAAGGCAATACAGTAATACAAAAATAACAGCAAACTAACCTTTCCTTCACAGCAAAGTGTAGCAGAGTCTGGATGAGCCTTTCTGGTAAAGCTCTGAAATGTTTTAGTTTACTCCTTAAATAGAAATTTTAGTTCCTAGCTCCACCCCTCTGTTAACAAGTGATTAACCTTAAGTGACCTCTTCTGTCTTATGAATGAGTCCTTAATTAATCAGTTCTTATTTCTGCCTGACTCAGAACAGAGAGAGCTGTGGTCTCTTTTGAAGTTTTAATATGCTGTTAAAACAGAATGCAAGCAAAACACAAGGTAAAGAAAACAAACTACAGTATTCAAAATATAGAAAGGCAATACAGTAATACAAAAATAACAGCAAACTAACCTTTCCTTCACAGCAAAGTGTAGCAGAGTCTGGATGAGCCTTTCTGGTAAAGCTCTGAAATGTTTTAGTTTACTCCTTAAATAGAAATTTTAGTTCCTAGCTCCACCCCTCTGTTAACAAGTGATTAACCTTAAGTGACCTCTTCTGTCTTATGAATGAGTCCTTAATTAATCAGTTCTTATTTCTGCCTGACTCAGAACAGAGAGAGCTGTGGTCTCTTTGAAGTTTTAATATGCTGTTAAAACAGAATGCAAGCAAAACACAAGGTAAAGAAAACAAACTACAGTATTCAAAATATAGAAAGGCAATACAGTAATACAAAAAATAACAGCAAACTAACCTTTCCTTCACAGCAAAGTGTAGCAGAGTCTGGATGAGCCTTTCTGGTAAAGCTCTGAAATGTTTTAGTTTACTCCTTAAATAGAAATTTTAGTTCCTAGCTCCACCCCTCTGTTAACAAGTGATTAACCTTAAGTGACCTCTTCTGTCTTATGAATGAGTCCTTAATTAATCAGTTCTTATTTCTGCCTGACTCAGAACAGAGAGAGCTGTGGTCTCTTTTGAAGTTTTAATATGCTGTTAAAACAGAATGCAAGCAAAACACAAGGTAAAGAAAACAAACTACAGTATTCAAAATATAGAAAGGCAATACAGTAATACAAAAATAACAGCAAACTAACCTTTCCTTCACAGCAAAGTGTAGCAGAGTCTGGATGAGCCTTTCTGGTAAAGCTCTGAAATGTTTTAGTTTACTCCTTAAATAGAAATTTTAGTTCCTAGCTCCACCCCTCTGTTAACAAGTGATTAACCTTAAGTGACCTCTTCTGTCTTATGAATGAGTCCTTAATTAATCAGTTCTTATTTCTGCCTGACTCAGAACAGAGAGAGCTGTGGTCTCTTTTGAAGTTTTAATATGCTGTTAAAACAGAATGCAAGCAAAACACAAGGTAAAGAAAACAAACTACAGTATTCAAAATATAGAAAGGCAATACAGTAATACAAAAATAACAGCAAACTAACCTTTCCTTCACAGCAAAGTGTAGCAGAGTCTGGATGAGCCTTTCTGGTAAAGCTCTGAAATGTTTTAGTTTACTCCTTAAATAGAAATTTTAGTTCCTAGCTCCACCCCTCTGTTAACAAGTGATTAACCTTAAGTGACCTCTTCTGTCTTATGAATGAGTCCTTAATTAATCAGTTCTTATTTCTGCCTGACTCAGAACAGAGAGAGCTGTGGTCTCTTTTGAAGTTTTAATATGCTGTTAAAACAGAATGCAAGCAAAACACAAGGTAAAGAAAACAAACTACAGTATTCAAAATATAGAAAGGCAATACAGTAATACAAAAATAACAGCAAACTAACCTTTCCTTCACAGCAAAGTGTAGCAGAGTCTGGATGAGCCTTTCTGGTAAAGCTCTGAAATGTTTTAGTTTACTCCTTAAATAGAAATTTTAGTTCCTAGCTCCACCCCCTCTGTTAACAAGTGATTAACCTTAAGTGACCTCTTCTGTCTTATGAATGAGTCCTTAATTAATCAGTTCTTATTTCTGCCTGACTCAGAACAGAGAGAGCTGTGGTCTCTTTTGAAGTTTTAATATGCTGTTAAAACAGAATGCAAGCAAAACACAAGGTAAAGAAAACAAACTACAGTATTCAAAATACAGAAAGGCAATACAGTAATAGAAAAATAACAGCAAACTAACCTTTCCTTCACAGCAAAGTGTAGCAGAGTCTGGATGAGCCTTTCTGGTAAAGTTCTGAAATGTTTTAGTTTACTCCTTAAATAGAAATTTTAGTTCCTAGCTCCACCCCCTCTGTTAACAAGTGATTAACCTTAAGTGACCTCTTCTGTCTTATGAATGAGTCCTTAATTAATCAGTTCTTATTTCTGCCTAACTCAGAACAGAGAGAGCTGTGGTCTCTTTTGAAGTTTTAATATGCTGTTAAAACAGAATGCAAGCAAAACACAAGGTAAAGAAAACAAACTACAGTATTCAAAATATAGAAAGGCAATACAGTAATACAAAAAATAACAGCAAACTAACCTTTCCTTTACAGCAAAGTGGAGCAGAGTCTGGATGAGCCTTTCTGGTAAAGCTCTGAAATGTTTTAGTTTACTCCTTAAATAGAAATTTTAGTTCCTAGCTCCACCCCCTCTGTTAACAAGTGATTAACCTTAAGTGACCTCTTCTGTCTTATGAATGAGTTCTTAATTAATCAGTTCTTATTTCTGCCTGACTCAGAACAGAGAGAGCTGTGGTCTCTTTTGAAGTTTTGATATGCTGTTAAAACAGAATGCAAGCAAAACACAAGGTAAAGAAAACAAACTACAGTATTCAAAATATAGAAATGCAATACAGTAATACAAAAAATAACAGCAAACTAACCTTTCCTTCACAGCAAAGTGTAGCAGAGTCTGGATGAGCCTTTCTGGTAACCTTCTATCACTGTGCTCTCTTGCCCTTTGCCTCTACTTCCTCTCCTACCCTATACTTCATAAACATCCCCCAACCCACTCCCTTTCTCCACTATGTACCACCTTTTACCTCTCCTACCTCACTTTCATCTCCCTGTTGTCTCCTCATATTTCTAATTTCCAAAACAAAAAAAGCTTGTTTTTTTATCTGTACATAAATGTTTTACTTAGGTTTCTCAGCTAAAATGCCTGTACTTGTAATATGTTTAGACTACATGAATCTAATTTTTGTAAATCATTCTCTAGGATTAGAAATGTTATGTCTTTTTTTAACAAATTGTATATTATCTCTGTATTTTTCACTGTTCTTCTACTTTATTTACTTTGTATAACTATTGTAAAATTGTCTATATCCTGTGGAGCTTTTCTCCCCGGGCCTCCACTGAAAACAGGCTCTTCTAAGCCCAGTGGACTCTCCCGGTCATCAAACTATAATAAATAAATAAATAAATGAATAAATAAAATACTGGAGGATTGGAAGAAAGTCTTATACTTTTGAGCTGCCATTTCACAAGCACAGTGGTATGAAGACAATTATATCAGCTACACTGTGAGGCTGCCAGCCCAGCTAGCTGGAATTTTGTAAATAGTTCTATGTTATTTGTGAATATTGCTATGACTTATACAAAACTGAATGTTATGCACTGAGCTTCAATAATGTAACCGCAATGTACCCTACTGGAGAAGAGCAGAAATGTACATGGACTATATACTTGTGCAAATATATGTTTTAATGCTATAAGCTGGAGCATACACAGTTAACTTTCAAAACTCTAAGAAAATAAGTTGGAATCAAAATGTTTTATGTTTGCGTGTTTATCACTCAGTTTCACTATAGTAGACAAGATGTCTACAGCTAGAAGTTTCTTTCTATTGTCCTGAAACAGAAATAATTACTAGGTTTAAAATGTAAAGTGATTTTTATTGCTCTGTGACTTCCTAGCAGCTGCACATCTGAGAGATATGTAATTTTGACACAGAGATGGTTTCTGTTAGCCTGGGAACTGAAGGCAGGTGACAAAGAGTGATGTCATCCAGCTGACTCAGCAGTAATGTTTTGATATTAATTTTGGAACTCTCTCAGAGATTGTACATTTTGTATTTGTCTTTGGACCTGGAAACATTCTCTCCTCAGTGCTTGCCTTGCTAATAGTAAGTAATCAGGGTACAATAATCTTCCTTAGTGATAGATAGAAATATAGTAAGATTAGTTTAGATGTTTTCTGTATTTATTTGAGACTATCCTGCAGTGCTGTTTTAAAATATTTCCTGTGATTCTGAACTCTGTAGTTACTGTATTGTTTGAGTATTGTCTTGTTCTTTTATGATTTATTATTAAATATATTTAAACATTTTAATTGTGGCTGCTTTGTTTAGATATATTTAAGCTCTCAGAGTACTTACATATGCATTTGGTGACACTGTACAAGTCACTCTTAAATAGCCTTGAAAGTCTTGGTCACACTTACCATTTGGATTATAGTAACATTACACAGTAGGATTGGACACCCTTTGGTAAGGGCCTTATAGTAACTGATAAGTAAGGGTGGTTGGTGGCAGCTTGTACTACCTTATAGTCTGGGCAGAAGGGGGCATACTTAATAAACTTGTGGCAGCCTTTCCCGGGTGTGTTTGTGTGTTCGTATATCAATCAAATCTTACAGTGTGTGTGTGTGTGTGTCAGCTACTTGGGCAGGGACACGAACCACTGGTTGTACAGAGAGGGTACTGGAGGTCTTAGCTTGGCCACTCAGCTGAGATCTTAACCCTATAGCTGCGTCAGTGAGGAGTCTTATTGCAGATCTGGAGATAGAGGGAGAAACCAGCCTTCAGACTGACTGTGATCTTTGTGTGCTCTTAAGGGAAATTGTACTTTACTGTGTGTGTACTTGTCATCCTCCCAATGTGCATGTCCCTCACTGGTGCTAGTGGTGAGGATTGAGGCTCCTTGATTACTGGGCTAGTGCATGGGCATCGCATATTAATTGTTTGGCAGTTTGGGGATATCCACATCACATATTAATTGGGTGATAGTGGTGAGTTAGCCACATCACATATTAATTGGCTTGTAGTGATGTGGATATTGAATTCCTGTAGCTAGTGTACAGTGGTCAGTGAAGGTGTTTGTACTCTCAATTAGCCATGCAGTGAACATTCAGAGTTTATATCACAATTGTTTCATTTTTTTGTTAGCTTAGTCAGGGAGAGCAGGCAAGCATGTCAGCAGAGGAGTATGGCAAGCTGACAAGGAGCCACTTGGCTGAGATGTGCAGGCTAAAGGAGTGGTACATGCCAATTTGACTAAAGCAGACATGATTGCAGCTTTAGTCACAGCTAGATCACAGAATAGCAACCAGGAGGACAATCATACTAGATGTAGAGATGTACAACTCTCAGAAAATGGGCAGCTCAGCCTTTCCACTGAGGACTTAAAATCCATCTGGAGTTAAAGAGACTTGAGCTAGAGGCAAAGCATTTGGAAATAGAGGCAGCAGAGACTGAGGCATCTAGAGACTGAAGAAAATGAGAAACTTCAACATCTGAAGGCTAAGAAAAATGATAAACTGCTACATCTGGAAGCTAAGGAGAAGGAGAGGCAGAGGCAACATGAAAAGGAGATGGTGACTCTTTGCCAGAGTCAAGGAGGTAATGGGAAAGGGAGTAACTGAACCCAAGAAGCAACAAAGGTCAGTAACTTTCTTCCACAATTTCCACAGAGGGATAATTTTGATAGTTTCATTCATATGTTTGAGATGGTATATTTATTTTTTATTTTATTTATTTGCAGTTGGTTTACCAGGATAGTCCATTGGGCCAAATGAACCCGTTTTCAATGGAGTCCTGGGGAGAAAAGCTCCAAAACTAAAAAGGTTACAATAGGTAGTTCTTAATAGTTACACAAATTATACAGTTATACAAAGGTTAAAGATACAGAAAAATAATTTGCAAGTACATACTTAGTAGATAGTACAGACAAAAAGGAAATTTAGCATGAAAATATTGAGAAATATTATCATATTTGTATAATGTTGACCAAGGGCTCTGGGTACGGTTCCTGACCCCTTACTCCATGGTAAAGCTGCAACTGTTCTTTCTAAACTGTCTGATACTGATTGCTTAAATTATAATACAGTTAAAATGTGTTTGCTAGAATGTTTTAAGTTAACACCTGAAGCTTTTAGAAAAAAAGTTTCGTGAGCATAGGCGCAAGGCAGATGAAAGTGTGTGTGAATATGTTGCTGAACTAAGCACTTATATTCATAGGTGGGTGAGTGGATGTTGGTTCACCACTTTTTTAGGGTTGGCAGACCTTTTGGTGAGGGAGCAAGCCCTTAGCACTTTGCTTGAGAACATGAGTATCAGGTTAGCTGATAGACAATGCAATACTGTAGATGAGTTGGGGAAGAAGGCAGACCTATACCTGGTAAGCAGGCCATCACTGCACAGGAAAGGGACACCTAGTGCTGCTCATGGGTCTAAGGAAACCCATGGTGGGCAGCCCAGACTGCCCCAACAGAGTCTGCCAGTAGCAGAGGAAGCCACTAGTCCAAGTACACTTCTAGGACCAAGGGTCAAATGTTTTAAATGCAACCAGTGAGGCCATATAGCATACAGATGTCCACAGAGGCAAGGTGGGGAACAAAAGGTGGGAGAACCAGTAAGTGGAAATGACAAAATGACAGCAGTAAGTTGTCTTGAGACAACAAGGGTACCAAACTTCCATAAGAGGTTATATCCTATCTTAGTGAATGGGAAAGAGGCCATGGTTAAGATAGACACAACCTCTGACCTAACTACTGCGAAGCCTGCAATGCTTACAGAGGAGCCCTACTTGCTTGGGCAGTCTAATCCAGTCAGAGCTTTAGGAGGGACCCCAATCCAAATACCTTTGCGTTGATATCATCTTGTCAAAAGACTAAAATGTCGAATGGCAATATGATAGTAATTGTTCTTGTGGGGGGCGATCCCCCACTAATTATATATACCAACTCCGAGATCGCACTACAGTGAGGAAAGGGCAAATTACCTGATCCTCACTGTACTACGATCCTGCAACAACACTTTTGATGTACGGCATTTGCGATAATATTGCCGTTCGATGTTTTCAAAATTCGATAATGTGAAGTAGACCCATACCTTTGGATAGGGTTCACCTTGACTGGGAGGGTGGAAAAGGAAGTATGCAAGTAGGTGTGCTTGAGGATATCCCTGCAGATGTCCTGATAGGGAATGATTTTGATAATGCAGTACCTTGTGTGCATGCAGTTACATGCAGTCAGGCTTGGAGACAAGCATGTGGGTCTGGTAGCCTGGTGGAGATACAGACAGACCGTACACTTGTAGCCAGGACTGGTGAGCTGGTTACTTCAGAGAGGGAGCTACCCTGTAGCAGTGAGACTGAAGGTGAGCCACAGCTGCTTATGGGTACTGATGTTTCCTTGGACAGAATGACTGCAAGGGCAGTGGTGAGTAGTAGTACCCAGGTTGACAGTGAGGCATCGCTGTCAGAGGATACCAGACTTCCTGTGGAAGGGGAGCTGGGAAAGGTTCCAAAGAGAGAGAGTTGAGACAGGCTCAGCTGTTGCACACTACATTACAAGGCCTGAGAGAGGTAGCTAGTGAGGCACCTGTTTTCTCAAGGGAAGGAGAATCTGTATACTTCATAGGTTCATAGGTTCATAGGTTCATACTAGGCTATCTGCCCTAGGGCATTTATAAGCCTAGCCAGAATGTGTTTGGCTTTCGCCACCCATTTTAAATTTATTTTGCTATGCCCTTTTTTGAGGTTAGTATACTGTGCCTCTATCTAACAGTGACACAGAAGTGATACCCGGGGTAAACCTACGATCTCCCATCCACTCATCAAGATTCCTCTTGAAGAGAGTCAATGAGGGACTCTGCCTAACCTGGACTGGGATTTTATTCCAGAGTGAAGGGAGCCTCTGGGTTATGAATCTGTCCCTCCAGCATGTCCTATTTATTTCAGTGCTGAGGTTCAAGTCTCTCGAGCGAGCTCGATGGGATTTGGATTTTCTGAGGTGCAGCATGTCCATTAATTCGGGTTGGACATGGCTGTATACGCCAGGCACAGATCTCCTCTGAACAGGCGGTATGCCACTGAGTAGATCTGGAGTTTCTTTAACCGGGCAGCATATGGCATCTGTTTGAGCCCTTTGATCCTCTTGGTGAGGTACTTTTGGGGTCTTTCCAGTTGCTGCAGGTGTCTGGTAAGGTACATCCCAAAAGGGCATTGTACTCAATTATGGGCCTGATGAGGGATGAGTAAAGAGGCACGATGAGCTCTCCTGATCTAGATGTGAATCCCTTCATGATTAGGTGGCCTATATAAAATGTTTTTCTAACCACTTTGGCCACGTGGTTGTCAAATGAGAGATTGCTATCAACTTGGGTCCCCAGGTCCCTAATTACTTCTTCTGTACTTAATGGATTTCCACCTATGTGGTAATTTGTGGGCACTTTGTTTTTGCCAGAAGGGATGACTATACACTTTTTGGCATTTAGCTTGAGGCCATGGCTCTGGCACCAGTTGTCTGTTTCTATGAGGCCCTTTTGGAGGATGCTTGTGTCGGCTGGAGAGTCGATTATGGCACCCAGTTTGCAGTCATCTGAACTTGGTCAGCCACAGTCCTTCCGTGTTGGCCTGTACCTCCGAGAAATATATACCGAACAAGAGAGGTCCCAGGACTGAGCCTTGTGGGACACCACTTGTAACTGGTTTGGAGTCTGACATGGCTCCAGCAATTCTAACCATGTGTGTTCTGTCCTTGAGCCAGTTTGCAATCCATCTAGTGACATAGGGGTTTATATTTAAGCTGGTGAGCTTATCTATAATGCCCGAGTGGGGTATTGTATCGAAGGCTTTGCGAGGTCCAGGTAGGCTGTGTGGACCACCTTCCCTCGTCAATCGCCTTGGTGACTGTTTCAAAGAAATCAACCAGGTTTAAGAGGCAGGATCTGCCCTTAACAAAGCCGAACTGGGTAGGATCCAGTGTTTGTAGGTCCCCAATATCTTTATTTATGAGGTCCATGATGATCCTTTCCATAGCTTTGCAGACCAAGCTAGTCAGGCTTATGGGCGATAGTTTCCAGGATCCGTTGAGGCACCACCTTTATGGAGAGGGACCACTGTTGCTGTACGCCACTCTTTGGGCACATATCCTGTAGTAAGGCTGAGATTGAACAGTAGTTTTATGTTTGGGTTTAGCTCTTCTTTGAGTTCATGTAGGACGAGCCGGGACACCATCTGGTCCCATTGATGCTGTGTTTTGCTTTGGAGAGGGCGGCTCTTACCTGAGCATCTGAGATGTCAGGGGGGCAGCACTCTGCTGGGATAGATATTTGCCCTTTTGGTGGGGAGGGGGGGAGAAGTTTGCGCTGAACCTGTCAGCTAGGATGTTGGCAATGTCTGTGGGTTCGGTGTATTTTTTGTCATACAAAATATACACCGAACCCACTTCATACTTGGACAAAGGGTTACTGTATAGAGAATGGACCCCTGAGGGAGAGCTAGAGGGTGAGAGAATACAGCAGTTGGTAGTGCCCAGAGCCTACCATCTGGCACTTCTAGCCATAGCCCATGATATTCCCTTTACATTATGGTCATGAAATGTACGAAGAGATGTATTATGCAGAACTTTTATTGGCCTGGGATTTCCAGAGATGTAACAGGGTATTGCAGGATCTGTGAGCAGTGCCAAAAGGTAGGCAAGGCAAGAGACCAGGTGAAAGCTCCTTTGATGCCTTTGCCTGTGATTGAGGAGCCATTTCAGAGGGTAGCTATGGATATTGTGGGGCTTCTAAGTACCCCAAGTTTTACAGGGGAAAAAGTATATCCTAGTGGTAGTAGATTATGCTACCAGATACCCTAAGGCGGTGGCTCTATCCTCCATTGAGGCAGAGAAGGTGGTAAATGCTTTGTTAGAAATTTTCAATGGGGTAGGTTTCCAAAAGAAATACTGACTGACAGAGGTGCCAATTTTATGTCAGACCTGCTGGCTTGTCTATGGACATACTGTGGGGTGAATCATCTAAAGGCCACCCCCTACCAACCCCAGACTAGTGGTCTTGTTGAGAGGTGAAACTCTACTCAAGACCATGCTACGGGCATTTGCAAACCAGGTTAAGAGGGACTGGGACAAATATCTGCCCCATTTGTTTGCTTACAGAGAGGTTCCCAAGGAATCCACAAGTTTTTCACCCTTTGAGTTGCTATACTGGCATAGGGTGAGGGGACCTCTAGATTTTATTTGAGATGAGTGGGAGGGTGAGAGTGAATCCCACAAGGAGTCTGCTGTGGGATATATCCTAAACTTCAGGACAAGGCTCATGGAACTCATGGGCTTGGCCAAGGAGAACCTGGCAGAAGACTAGCAGCAGAAAAAGGTCTGGTATGACAGGAATGCTTGAGCTAGAGTATGCTGTGGGGCAGCAGGTAATGGCTCTCATTCCTGTCAGACACACAAGCTGCAGGTGGACTGGGAGAGCCCCTAAAAGGTGGTAAGGAAGGTCAGTGATGTTAACTATGTGGCAGAACTGCTAGGCAGGAGGCAGGGGCACAAATTGTACCATGTTAACATGATGAAAACTTAGCATGATAGGGAGGCCCTTGTGCTGAGTATTTGCAATGGATTGCTGGAGGAGTCTGAGGGGGATCTGGTGACTGATCTCCTTAGTGAGTCTCCGACTGACAACTCCGTGGAAGGGGTAGCAATGTCCCAGCAGCTATCCCCTACCCAAGTTTGAGAAATCCGAGCAGTGTTACAGGAGTTTGGGGACATGTTCACTGGAAAACCAGTGTGCATCCACCTGGTGCAGCACCATCTGGATTCAGGACCCCAAAGGGTTATTAAGCAGGCCCCTTACAGGGTGCCTGAGAGAGTCAAACAGACTCTGAAGGAGGAAATACAAGAAATGTTGGAACTAGAGGTAATTCATGAGTCCAGCAGTCCCTGGGCTTTTCCAATGGTGCTGGTACCAAAGAAGGATGGCAACATCAGATTCTGTGTGGACTACAGGAAATTAAATATTCACACAGAGTCAGATGTTTACTCCATGCATAGGATGGATGAAGCCCTAGAACAGCTGGGGGGGCTAAGTATCTTACCACCATTGATCTTACCAAGGGTTACTGGCAGGCGTCCTTGACTTCCCAGTGCTAGAGAGAGGTCAGCCCTTGTGATTCCTTTTAGCTTGTATGAGTTCACAAAGATGCCCTTTGGGAAGAAAAATGCCCCAGTGACTTTCCAGAGCCTAGTAGATGGTATCCTAGTAGGAGCAGGAGATTTTGCCCTTGCTTATCTTGATGATATTGCCATCTACAGCCATTCCTGGCAAGAGCACCTTTAGCATGTAAGGGAGGTGCTGGGCAGACTACAGAGGGCAGGGTTGACCATTAAGCCCAGCAAATATCAGGTAGGTTTGGTAGAGGTCTCCTACCTGGGACACAGAGTGGGGAGTGGTAAGATCAGGCCAGAACCTGCCAAAGTGGAAGCCATTCAGGCATGGCTTGCACATGTTACCAAAAACAGGTGAGGGCATTCTTAGGGACAGTAGGGTACTACAGAAAGTTCGTCCCCAGCTATAGTACCATCGCTGCTGCCCTCACAGACCTAAGAAGGAAAAATGGGCCAAATAAGATAGTGCAGACCCCAGCATGTGAGCAGGCATTCCAGAAGCTTAAAGGAGCTTTGGGATGACCCCCTGTGTTAGCCAGTCCAGATTACAGCAAATACTTTGTTGTGCAGGTGGATGCTTCAAACCACTGGGTGGGGGCTGTACTTAGCCAGGTTTCATCAGAGGGAGAAAGGCACTCAGTGGTTTATCTCATTCATAGGCTCCAACCCAAGGAGGAATGCTATGCAGCTGTAGAAAAGCAATGTCTAGCCATAGTGTGGGCACTGCAGAAACTTCAGCCTTATTTGTATGGAAGGAAATTCACTGTTGTTCCCCTAACATGGTTACATTGAGCCAGCCAGCAAAATGCCAAGTTACTAATGTGGAGCCTAGGGTTGCAAGCATATGATATGACAGTGCAGCACTGCAGTGGGGTTAGCAATGCCAATGCAGATGTGCTCTCAAGACAGAGAATGGAGTAAGGTATTCCCAGATAGTCTCAACCCCCTCAAGCAACATTTCTTAAAGGTCACTTGAAAAACTAGCTTGAGTTTTCTGCGGGGGGGGGGGGGGGTTGTGAAGCTGACAGTCCAGCTAGCTGGAATTTTGTAAATAATTCTATATTATTTATGAATATTGCTATGATTTATACAGAACTGTATGTTATGTACTGAGCTTCAAGAATGTAACCACAGTGTACCCTATTGGAGAAGAGCAGAAATGTATATGGGCCATATACCTGTGCAAATGTATATTTTAATGCTTTAAGCTGGAACATAGAGTTAACTTGCAAAACTCTAAGAAAATAAGTTGGAATCAAAGTGTGTTATGATTGTGTGCTTATCTCTTAGATTCACTGAAGGAGACAGGATGTCTAGAGCTAGAAGTTTCTTTCTATGGTCTTGAAACAGAAATAATTACTAGGTTTAAAACATAAAGTGTTTTTATTGCTCTGTGACTTCCTAGCAGCTGCACATCTCAGAGATAAGTATTTTTGACACAGAGATGTTTTTTTCTGTTAGCCTGGGAACTGAAGGCAGGTGACAAAGAGTGATGTCATCCAGCTGACCCAGCAGTAATGTTTTGATATTAATTTGGGAATTCTCTCAGAGACCGTGCATTTTGTATTCGTCTTTGGACCTGGAAACATTCTCTCATCAGCACTTGCCTTACTAATAGTAAGTAATCAGGGTACAATAATCTTTCTTAGACATAGATAGGAATATAGTAAGATTAGTTTAGATAGGTTCATAGGTTCATAGGTAGGTACAAGGCTATCTGCCCAAGGGCATTTTTAAGCCTAGCCAGAGTGTGTCGGCTTTTGCCGACCCATTGATTAATTAACTGAGCCTCTGTTAAGCAGAGCCAATGAAGTGATCCCAGGGGTGTATTTTCGGTTACCCATCCACTTGTCAAGGCTTCTCTTGAAGCGTGTTAGTGAGGGGCTCTGCCTAATGTAGTTAGGAATTTTGTTCCAAAGCATGGAGAGTCTCTGTGACAGCAATCTATCCATCTAGCATGTTATATTTATTGTTGTGGTGAGGTTTAGCTCACTAGAGCACATGGCTCACAGTGACTTGGATTTCTTTTTGTGGAGCATGTCCATCAATTTTGAGTTGGACTTGGCTTTCTACGTCAGGCAGAGATCACCTGTGAGTAAGCGATATGCCACTGAGTACAGCTGGAGATTTTTCAGTCGGGCTGCATAGGACATATGTTTGAGGCCAGTAATCCTCTTGGTGAGGTGCTTTTGTGGTCTTTCCAGCTGTTGGAAGTGTCTTGTGAGGTACATCCCAAATGGGGCAATGTACTCTATGATGGGTCTGATGAGTGACGAGTAGAGAGGCACTATAACCTCTTTATTTCTAGATGCGAACCTCTTAGTAATTAGATGGGCCACATAGAAGGATTTCCTAACTACTTTGGCAATATGATTGTCAAAGGAGAGATTACCATCTACCTGGGTCCCCAGATCTCTTATTATCTCTTCTGTATTAAGGGGGCTGCTGCCTATGTGGTAATTTGTGGGTGTTTTGTTTTTCCCAAACAGGATGACTATGCATTTTTTTGGCATTTAGCTTGAGGCCATGACTCTGACACCAGATGTCTGTCTCAGTAAGGCCTTTTTGAAGGATGTCCGTGTCAGCCGGAGAGTCAATTATGGCTCCCAGTTTGCAGTCATCGGTGAACTTGGTTAGCCATAGTCCTCCTGTGTTTGCCTGTACTTCTGAGAAATATATGCTGAACAGTAGGGGTCCCAGAAGCGAGCCTTGTGGGACACCACTTGTGACTGGTTTAGAGTCGGACCTGGAGCCCGCTATTCTTACCGTGTGAGTTCTGTCTGTAAGCCAGTTGGCAACCCATCTTGTGACATAGGGGTTTATGTTCAGGCTGGTGAGTTTTTCTATAATACCCGAGTGAGGAATGGTGTCGAATGCCTTGGTGAGATCAAGGTAGGCTGTGTGAACCACCTATCCCTCATCTATGGCCTTGGTAACTGTCTCGAAGAAGTCAACCAGGTTTAGTAGGCATGATCTGCCCTTAAAGCCAAACTGGGTCGAGTCAAGTGTTTGGAAGTTCCCAATGTCTTTGTTAATGAGTTCCATGATAATGCACTCCATAGCATTGCAGACCAGGCTAGTCAGGCTTATGGGGTGATAGTTACCAGGGTCAGTTGTGGTCCCTCCTTTGTGGAGCAGAATAACCATTGCTGTGCACCATTCTATGAGCATGTAGCCTGTGGAAAGGCTGAAGTTGAACAGCATGTTTAGGTGGGGGGTTAGTTCGTTCTGTAGTTCATGCAAGACGCAGCCTGGGACACCATTTGGCCCCATTGATGCTGTGTTTTTGGCTTTTGAAAGGGCTGTTTTCACCTGCACTTCTGTGATTTCTGGGACACTACACTTTTCTGGTATTGTTGTGGGCCCTTTTGAAGGTGAGAGGGAGGTGAAGTTTGCACTGAATCTATCTGCCAGGATGTTGGCAATATCAGTAGGTTCAGTATATTTTGAGCTGTTTTGCACTAGCTCAGAGCATATCTGCGAGTTGACACTTAGATTATTGACATAGCTAAAGAAGGCTTTGTGGTTATCTTTCGAATCCTTGGCTATTTTTCTTTCGAAGTTAGCCTTGGATGATTTTATGAGGGACCTTAGTTTCTTACTGATACTGATCAGGGATGTCTTTCCTTCTTGGGATTTGCTTTTTTCTGAACTAGTTTCCTCCTTCTGTTGTATAACCGGTTTATGGCAGGGGTCCACCAGACTGGTTTCCTTCTCTTAGGGGAGTGAGTCTTGGTCTTGCTTGGGATGACGCAATCCATGCATCCTTGTAAGTGCTGGCGCAATCCATGCATCCTTGTAAGTGCTCATAGAGTGCAACTGTAAAGGATTCTGCATCTTGGGCAGTGTTATCCTTTAGGGTGGGGGCTGTGAAACTTACCACCTCTGCCTTAAGTAAGGTGAAGTTTGCTTTAGAAAAGTTTTTTCACTGTGGTTTCCTTGGTTGGGGGTGGTGGTGGGGTGTGGAAATCCAGGGTTTTTAGTTTATGGTCTGATCTAACCAGTGATGGGTTGACCTCCGGTACAGAACACCTGTCGCCCATGTTGGTGATGACCAGGTCCAATATGTTGAGGCCTCTGGTAGGAGAGTTTATCAGCTGATCCAGGGCATTTGAACTGAGAAATTCCAGAAAGCACTGAGCCTGAGAGTTTGTACTCAAGTAGTTTTTCCAGTTAATGGTAGGGTAATTGAAATTGCCCAATATCAGGGTGTTCGGTAGGACCTTCATGTTTTCCAGTGTCTCCGGAAAGGTGGAGTGGTAGTCCTGGGTCACGGAGGGTGATCTGTAGCAGGCCACAATTTGCATTGCAGATTTGCCCAATGTTAGTTGCACATGGATGATCTCAGAGGTATCATGCTGCGCCACTAACCTGGAGGTGTGAGTATCTTTGATGAATATGGATACACCCCCTCCTTTTGTGTTTGGTCCGTGTTCTGTGGCCGAAATATGTGGTATGAGTTGTAGCTCAGTAGTGCTGGAGTGCTCTCTGGAGCGTTGAACCAGGTTTCAGTGACTGCACAGATGTCGATGTTCTCCATACTTAGGAGTGCTTCGAGTGCATGCATTTTGAGATTTAAACTCCTGGCGTTGAGTAGCATAACCCTCATTTTTTTACTTGTGCTGTTTATGGTAGTGGGTTTGAATTTTGAGCCTTGCCTAAAAAAGGCACTATGGGGGCAGCAAGAGCCTTGGCCAGTATTTGAAAGCCAAGAGGTGACAGGTGCAAGCCATCTCTTGCGAAGCAATGTGGCTTGTCAAGCATGTCATCCCAGGCTGACAGACACTGGATCACCTTTGAATGACACCAGAAGCTTAGCCAATTGTTGAAATTGATCATTTCTCTTTATACTGAGGTATCATTCTTGGTGAGGGCAGGATGCTACTCAGGGTCAGGGTCATACCCACCTGGGCTACATGATCAGAGAGCTCTTCCATGTTTCTTTTCATGTAGTCCAGGGAGGTACATTTCAGGTCATTCACACCAACATGAACAATGACAGTCATATTTGTACTTGTTTTGGAGTGACCTGAGTGCTTGTGTTATGTGGCAGATTCTGGCTCCCGATAGGCAGCTAACAGTAACCTTCTCCTTGTCCAGCCTAGTGAGTGGGGCATCAGTGTGCCTGACTATTGAGTCGCCTATTACTAGTGTGTTAGGTATGTTATTTCACCTTAAGGGCTGTGATTGTGTGGATGTTTTCTGTATTTATTTGAAACTGTCCTGTATTTATTTGAAACTGTTCTGCAGTTTGATTCTAAACTCTGTAGTTACTGTATTGCTTGAGTATTGTCTTGCTCTTTTATTATTTATTATTAAATATATTTATAGTAGCTGTTAAGTAAGAGTGGCTGGTGGCAGCTGGTACTACATTATAGTCTGGGCTGAAGGGGGCATAGTTAGTAAACCTGTGCCAGCCTTTCCTATGTGTGTGTGTGTGCGTGTTTGTATATCAATCAAATCTCAAAGTGTGTGTATGTCAGCTACTTGGGCAGGGACACGAACCACTGGTTGTACAGAGAGGGTACTGGAGGTCTTAGCTTGGCCACTCAGCTGAGATCTTAACCCTATAGCTGTGCCAGTGGAGAGTCTGATTGGGGATCTGGAGAGAGAGAGGGAGGGAGAAACCAGCCTCCAGACTGACTGTGTTCTCTGTGTGCTCTTAAGGGAAACTGTACTTTACTGTGTGTGTGTACTTGTCATCCTCCCAATGTGCACGTCCATCACTGGTGCTAGTGGTGAGGATTGAGGCTCCTTGATTACTGGGCCAGTGTAGGGGCATCACATACACAATTATAATTGCAGGTGCTGGTTGCAGTCAAGAATAATGTAGACACATATGGCTAATTTAGTGTGTCCAGCCCACCTACTGCATGTCTTTTGAATGTAGGAGGAAAGCACCTGGAGAAAACCCATACAAACACAGGGTGGACATGCAGGCTCCCCACAGAAAGCACACCAGCTGCGAAATGAACTGGGCAACCTCTTATTGTGAGGCAAAAATGCTATCAACTGCACCACTGTGTCTCCCCCGGTACAGGTTAAGGTGACAGCATATACTATTTTTAAGCAAGGCCTCATATTTGTATGACCCTACTGATCTGTATTATACCACAGAACTGCAGACCACTGTGTACATCCACTGGACTCTTTGCTGTAGAATTACTGCTACTATGCTGCTGGTGGATATTAAGCTGCACAAATAATGTTTCTGATGCTGATGATGACTTTCTGCTGCACATTTTAAACACACACACACACACACACACACACACACACACACACACACACACACGAGGCTGGAATCCACAGATGTCTGTGATTTTCTATGTTTCAGACAGGTGCATAAGTAAATAAAGGGATGGCTGCATTTTATTACATGTCACTGCCATGCACTGCATAACTGTTTGTAAATACAGACTGTGGGTGTGTATATGCATCATACACACCCAAGTAGCAGCACTAAGGTGTACTGCACATAATTCAAAATTCATGAATCACCGGCTGCTATACCACTTTGCTGTATATTCGTGGCAATGGCTGCCAGTGCAAATGCTCCACAGTGACGGTCTGCCTGGTGTGAAAAGGAAAGTATGACTATGTTATACATTTTGTACAGCTAGTTCAGGTAGAGCTGCTGGGACTTTTGGTGGGACCATTCCATAACATAGATGTTTGGCTTGACCTGTCAGACCAGCTGACCAAGGTGACTAGCAAGCCCTGTACCAAAGAGCAGTACAGGTACTGGTATGGTGTCCTGCAACAATACCAATCTGAAGAATTTCCATAAATGGGAAGAAGAGATGAGAAAAGAATGTTTTGAATGGAGTTGCAGCAATTTCTACAGTGTTTTATACAATAATCAAAAGCTTTGTTTGCCTTTCAGAGTACTGTTCCCAGTAAAGTTTATTGCCTCTGACAGATCCCAGGATGTGCCAGTTTGGCTGGTGCTTTGACTGTCTGATGTGTTACCTGTTGTTGGTAGTTAAATTGTTGTGCTATTTTGTGGAGCAAGGTGCATGGCTGTGCCTGTCACTATTATTTCATGCTTTTGTTGTACTGCACATAGATATGGATGTGTGCATTCATCTGCTTCAATGAACATACCTGTGGTAGGGAACTTTATCTGTAAAACTGTGGGCATCTTACAGTGAATCTACTTTATGGTGTAACATCCATGTCCCGCTGTGGGCACCAACTCTGGATTCTGCTTGCTTGCACATGCATGTGTAGCTGCAGCTTTGCACTGTTGGCTGCATCTCTGTCATGGATTGTAAGTCCTATGTGCCTATCAGAATGGGCAGAATGGCATGAGAATGCTCATGGATGTCACAGAAGGCAAAAGAGACTTATGGCACAGGGGGATTAGTGGAATAATATTTTGTCACCTGTTCATCATTGTCTGAAAGCTGTGACTCATCATCATAATGACACATTTCTCTTTATGTCTACCTTTTGCAAAACATGGTGCCACCTTAAAGCTATAGGAGCATCAACCACTGCTTGTCCATGCCCCATCTAAGGTTGCAGCACATGTGGCTGAGAGAGGTAGGAGTGCTTTACTAGGTTAAGGGTTCTGGCTCCTTACCTTCTGGTATTCCAGGCTTTACTAATCATCAAGCCTCACTTTGCTAGAGCTGCAGTGGATGGCAGAGTGGGAAGTTGATTGAGAATTTACTCAATGAGTTATTGAATTTCATACTGACCTGCAGGGGACTGCAGATTTGTTGGACTGACCCTTAAACCTCCATCGACTGGTTCCAGTAATTTCTTTCTGCAACAGACATCAGCTATAATGCTGAACATATTCCATCCTACACTCAGCCATTTGTCTACCCTGTGTTTGTCTGTCTGTGTGCCTCTCATGTCTCCCCCTCCTAGTTTATATTAATATGCCCAATCTGCCTATCCAGTTATTTTGTGCTTTTTTGCCTCCCACCACCAACGCTCATCCTACATTCCACCCCTTCATGCCTTTGTTCTCTAGCTCTTCCCCTCTCTTTCACTTTCAAAGTATGTGTGTGTGTGTGTGTGTGTGTGTGTGTGTGTGTGTGTGTGTGTGTGTGTGTGTGTGTGTGTGTGTGTCTCTGTGTGGGTGTATGATACCCTATTGAATGATCACAATAGGGGAATACTCCCTTTCATAAGTTCATAGGTAGGTACTAGGCTATCGGCCCAAGGGCCTACGTAAGCCTAGCCAGCAAGGTACCATAGCTTACGCCACCCAAGAAAGTTATTTTCCTGTGCCACTGTCCAGCAGAGACACAGAAGTGATCCCCAGGCTGTATTTCCTATTTCCCATCCACTCATCATGACTTTTCTTGAAGAGTGCTAATGAAGAACTTTGCTTGACATAGATAGGTAGCTTGTTCCAGAGTATAGGAAGTCTCTGGGACAGGAATCAATCTCTCCAGTGTGTCCTGTTTATTGTAGTGACAAGGTTTAGGTCCCTAGAGCATGTAGCTTGGAGAGATTGGGATTTCTTTAGGTGTAGCATGTCCAACAACTCTGGGTTTGACATAGCTTTATATATTAGGCAGAGATCACCTCTGAGTAGGCAATATGCTACGGGGTAAAGCTGGAGTTTTTTGAGGCGGACAGTGTAGGGCATTTGTTTGAGGCCAGTAATCCTCTTTGTGAGGTACTTCTGTGGCCTTTCCAGCTGCAGCAGATGTCTTGGTGAGGTACATTCCAAAAGGGGCGTTGTACTCTATAATGGGTCTAATGAGTGACAAGTAGAGGGGAACAATTACCTCTTTTTTCCTGGATGAGAACCCTTTTATGATGAGGTGTGCCATGTAGAAGGACTTCCTGACTACTGTGGCGATGTGACTATCAAAGGAGAGACTACTGTCCACCTGGGTCCCAAGGTCTCTTATCACACATTTGGTGTTAAGTAGATTGCTGCCTATGTGGTAGTTCATGGGTACAGAGTTTTTACCAAAGGAGATGACACTGCACTTTTTGGCATTAAGCTTGAGGCCATGGCTCTGACACCAGGCATCTGTCTCAGTGAGGCCCTTCTGTAGGATGTCCACATAATTTGGGGACTTGACTATGGCTCCTAGTTTGCAGTCATCTGTGAACTTCATCAGCCAGAGGCCTTCTGTGTTAGCCTGTACTTCAGAGAAGTAGATACCAAACAGGAGAGGTCCCAGGACGGAACCCTGTGGCACTCCACTTGTCACTGCCTTGAGGTCAGATTTGGAGTCTGCAACTTTTACAGTGTGGGTTCTGTCAGTGAGCCAGTTGGCAACCCATTTTGCGACGTAGGGATTTATACCTAGTTTAGTAAGTTTAGCTATAATTCCGGAATGGGGAATGGTGTCAAAAGCCTTGGCAAGGTCAAGATAGGCTGTGTGAACCACCTTACCCTCATCCATGGCTTTAGTGACTGCCTCAAAGAAGTCGATCAGGTTCAGGAGGCATGATCTGCCTTTCACAAACCCGAACTGGATGGGATCCAGAGTTTGGAGGTTACCAATGTCTTTGTTTATTAGTTCCGTGATGATATGTTCCATGGCCTTGCAGACCACACTCGTCAGGCTAATAGGTCGATAGTTCACAGGATCAGTGGTGGTTTCCCCTTTGTGGAGTGGGATAACTGTTGCTGTGCACCATTCAGTGGGCACAAAGCCTGATGCGAGGCTATTATTGAACATGGTGCTTAAGTGGGGAGCCAGTTCGTTCTGAAGTTCATGTAAAACACTGCGTGCTGGGATGTTGTTCTGTCCCATGGATGCTGTGTTTTTGGCTTTAGAGAGTGCAGCTTTTACCTGCGCAGTTGTGGTTACAGGGACTCTGCAATCTTCCTGTATAGATATGGGCCTTTTAGGGGGTGAGGGGGGGTAAAGTTAGCACTGAACTGATCTGCCAGGATGTTGGCAATATCAGTTGTTTCTGTAATTTTCGTGCCTTTGTGCTGTAACTCAGAGCAGATCTGGGTGTTGCCATCTAGATTCTTGACATAGCTATAGAATGCTTTGTGATTGTCCTTGGATTTAGTGGCGATTTTGTTTTCATAGCTAGCTTTGGAGGATCTTATAAGGGATCTCAGCTTCTTACTGAGGCTGACCAGGGAGCTCCTCCACTCATGGGATTTTACTCTCTTTTGCAACAGTTTCTTCCTTCTGTTGTACAGTTTGTTTATGGCAGGGGAACACCAGATTGGCTTCCTTTTTTTGGAGGATAGCGTCTTGGTTCTGTTTGGGGTAGCACGAGCCATGCACTCGTGTAAGTGCTTATAGAGTGCATTTGTGTAGGATTCAGCAGTTGTAACTGTATTGTCCATCTGCATGGGTGTCATGAAGTTCACCACTTCTGTCTTAAGAAGCAGGAAGTTGGCTTTGGAGAAATTTTTTACTGTGGTTTCCTTAATGGGGGGTGGGGGCGGGATGTAGATATCAAGGGTGATAAGCTTATGGTCGAATCAGACCAACGAGGAGTTGACTTCAGGTGTGGAACACCGGTCACTCATATTGGTAATGACTAGGTCTAGGATATTTTTGCTCCTGGTGAGGGTGTGGATAAGTTGATCTAGGGCATTGGAGTTTATGAATTCCAGAAAGCATTGAGCTAAGGAGTTGGTACATGAGTAGTTTTCCCAGTTAATGGTGGGGTAGTTGAAGTCGCCCATTATTAGGGTGCTTGGTTGAACCCTAATATTTTCCAGTACATCAAGAAAAGAGGAGTGGGAATCCTGGGGCATGGTGGGGGATCTGTAGCAAGCTACAATTTGGATTGCAGTTTTGCCCAGAGTTAATTGCACTTGGATAACCTCGGATGCATTATCCTGAGAAACTAGCCTGGAGGTGTGGATATCCTTAAATTATATGGACACACCTCCGCCTTTGGTGTTTTGGTCCAGGTTACATGGCCGAAAAGTGTGGTATGAGTTATAGTCTGGTAGTGCAGGGGTGCTCTCTGGAGCCTTGAACCAGGTCTCAGTCACTGCACAGATATTGATGTTCTCCATTTTAAGGAGTGCCTCGAGTGAGTGCATTTTGAGATTTAGACTTCTAGCATTGAGTAGCATTACCTTCAGTTTTTGTTTGCCTGTTCCTGTTATGGTGGTGAATTTGTTATTTGAACCCTGCCTAAAAAAGGCACGATAGGGGCAGCAACAGCCTTAGCCAGTATCCGGAATCTCAGGGGCGACAGGCGCAGGCCATCTGTGGCAAAGCATCGTGGTCCGTCAACCATGTCATCCCAAGCAGACAGATACTGGATCCCCTTAGAATGACACCAGAAGCTTAACCAATTGCTGAAGTCAATCATTTTGTCCTTGTACTGCAGTATCATTCTGAGCGATGGCAGAATGCTACTCAGGGCTACGGTCATACCTGCCTGGGCTACAAGATCGGAGAGCTCTTCCATGTCTCTTTTCATGTAGTCCAGGGAGGTACATCTCAGGTCATTCACACCAACATGGACAATGACAGAGTCATATTTGTACTTGGTGTGGAGTGACCTGAGTGCGTGGATTATGTGGCGGATCCTGGCACCCGACAGGCAGCTGACAGTAACCTTCTCCTTGTCTAGCCTGGTGAGTGGGACATCAGTGTGCCTGACTATAGAGTCATCTATGGCTAGTGTGTTGGGTACGTTGTTTTGCCTTATTGGCTGTGGTTGAGTGGCACACTGAGTCTGTGGGCTATGTGTCATTTGGGTTGTGTTGGGGAATGGAGGTTGCTTGCGTTTCTGCTTTGGAGGTCTCTGTTGCTTAGACAGATTATTATTGAGAGCCACCGCAAATGTTTTTGTGTTCCTTGGGGATTGTGCAGTCTTGGAGTAAATATATATCATTATTGGGGGTAAATAGCCTCCCTACAGAGAGTACAGGAAGGTTTATCCCCCCTGAAAAAACACCTGTTTTTTGGTTTAGCCCACTGTGGGGTTATCTCCAGAGCATGCACAGAATGTGCTGATATCAAGTGTTTCAATGCAAGTGCACTGATATTCTGGTTGTATGTATATATATATATATATATATATATATATATATATATATGGAGAGAGAGACAAACACACACCATATCTATATCTATCTATCTATCTATCTATCTATCTATCTATATGTGTCTATGTGTGTGTGTGTGTGTGTGTGTGTGTGAGAGTGCATAAAGGACCTCTTCCCCCTACAAAAAAATGTGCCTTCGTTCACCCTGGAACTGATAAAGTATCAGTCTAGCTGGGCACCATTTAAGTGGTGTATGCCATCTGCTAAATGTTTCTCTGCCACCTGTAATGGCAGCTTGCCGCAGCTAGTGCCTACTTGAGGCTCAAGCAAGGAAGTGTGACAATGTTGCAGTCCTCTTCTTCATAGCCTGTGAGCTATAACAATATGCTTCACTTAACTATTTTCCATCCTACATGTATCTCTCTGCAGCACAGCAACTTGTCTACTCACATGTTACATCCCTGCTTGATTATTCATCTCCATTCTGCACAAGAATGTATTATCTCCCTGTGGCATATCTCCGTTCTGCACAAGAATGTATTATCTGCCTGTGGCATATCTCCATTCTGCACAAGAATGTATTGTCTCCCTGTGGCATATCTCCATTCTGCACAAGAATGTATTGTCTCCTGTGGCATATCTCCGTTCTGCACAAGAATGTATTGTCTCCCTGTGGCATATCTCCATTCTGCACAAGAATGTATTGTCTCCCTGTGGCATATCTCCGTTCTGCACAAGAATGTATTGTCTCCCTGTGGCATATCTCCGTTCTGCACAAGAATGTATTGTCTCCCTGTGGCATATCTCCATTTTGCACAAGAATGTATTATCTCCCTGTGGCATATCTCCATTCTGCACAAGAATGCATTATCTCCCTGTGGCATATCTCCGTTCTGCACAAGAATGCATTATCTCCCTGTGGCATATCTCCGTTCTGCACAAGAATGTATTATCTCCCTGTGGTATATCTCCGTTCTGCACAAGAATGTATTATCTCCCTGTGGCATATCACCGTTCTGCACAAGAATGTATTATCTCCCTGTGGCATACCTCCGTTCTGCACAAGAATGTATTATCTCCCTGTGGCATACCTCCGTTCTGCACAAGAATGTATTGTCTCCCCGTGGCATAAACCATCTGCTGTCCTAGAACATATCTCTATGAATCCTAACCTATGTCCGAGATCATTGACTCTACTTCTCTTTTATCCTGCTTTTGGTGAACTCTGTAAAAAGTGTATTGCAAGTCTCAGTTTCTTGCCATAATTACTTCTGTGAGAAGAATTTCAGAATGCCAAGCCTTACAGGTTGTTGATTATTCACAAAGAATTTGATGCATACAAAATCGTAAATTTCTTTCATAGGTTATTTAGTAGTTCACTCAAAACCAGGCTTTTCACCATCTAAGTCTATCAGACAGAAGCACTGCTGAACAGAGCAGATGTTAGGAGAAAATGAAATACTATATTCAGCTCACTTCACAGTACCGGAAACCAATCCTGCTTTCTTCTGTACAGGTAAGAAAATAGTATTTTAACAGACGTGGTATGCAGGGATGACTCTGTTCAAAACTATTATTCTGTTGGGAAGAACACTCTTTTCAAAGGTATTTCTGACTCATTCTTTCAGACTAGATCTACTTGCTTTTGCTGGTTTTACATACAGAAAAGAGTCTCCTGTTTGTTGAAAACACAGTTTGTCGAGAAACAGAAGGTTGAACTAACTTAAACAAAAGTGCACTACATCGGAAGTGCACTTTTGTGAAAGACGATTCGCCAAAGCACGTTACAGTGGGGATAAGGAAATATATCCTTTTCCCCACTGTAGTGTGATCTCAGAGTTAGTATATTTAAGTAGGGGGGTGGGGGGTGCAGGGGGGGCCTGCCCCGCAGCAAAACAGTGTTTACAGAAGTTTTTTATTTTTTATTTTTTTCTGATTCAGTGAATTGGCTTTCGCGAAAGTGCACTTTCGATGTAGTGCACTGTCGTGGAAGTTGGGTTTTACTTTTCTTTTCTGAGACTGTGAAATTTCGATAAAGAAAAGTAGACCCGCAGAAAATGTGTGCTGCTGCAAAATGGACAACCATGCACATTTTCATTTAAGCCTTAAACCTTTATAATCAGACCAAAGGTAGTGTGGAGTTTGGAAGGGAGGTTAATGGAGTCCAGTAATTTGAATCCAATAAATTATTCATCTCCCATATGCATAAACAGCTGGGTGCTTATTCAAAATGACTGTCCCTAAAAACTGAGTCCTGAATAAAAAAATGGTCAGATATAGTGACTAATATAACTCTAGATCTTCAAGGGCATTTGAGTCAGCAAGAGAGCTGCCCTTGTCCTTCCTGTTTCAGATCTGTACAATTTTTAGGCAGTTTTTGGTTTGCTCCATGACAGGAGGATTTCTTTCTTTACTTGACTTCTTTTGAATGAGTGGGCTGGAAAGAAATGATAAAGGGATGGTGTGATCCACCCATTTATTGAATCATAGGATTTACAAGGCAAGTCACACCAGAGGACATGCATACGCCAATATGTACTGTCATTTTCTACCACCAGCTGTAGGCAGCATGAAACTTGTAGGTCCTGGGGTAAACTTAACGGCAGCCATCCAATTGTCCTTGTTATGTCTGATGGATGACTGGGAGTCACATTGCTTGACATGCCAGGATGATCTCTTCCAGAGTAGAAAGAGGTGCTAAGTGATGAACCTATCCCTCTGTGTAGATTTATTTATTTCTTGATGAAGGTTTACATCTCTGGTTTTGGTGCTGAATGCTCAGTTTGACTTACTGATAAGGAGGTCAAGAATAACTGGATCCCTGTGAGTCCAGTAAGCTAGGCACATGTCTAACCATTGAGTATAGGAAGAAGGACTCCAGTCCCTCTCTCATGGTAGCTGAGGTTTTTGATACCAGAATTCCTTTCTGTTATGAACCTCTGTGGTTTGTTAATTTTTTTTTTAATTTGTGCAGACAGATACACATCAAAGGGTGCATTAGGCAGTACACAGTGGGACAATGATTTTATTGGATTTAGAAGAGATTGCCTTGGCAAATAATTGTGAAATATAGGTTCATAGGTGTGTACTAGGCTAATGGCCCTGGAGCCTTTACAAGCCTACCCCATAGAAGTGCCCTGACATCGTGCCACCCGATGTTAGTTCCCAGTGCCTCTATCAAGCAGAGCCACTGGAGTGATCTCCAGGGTGAACTTTCTATTTTCCATCCACTCATCAAGATTTCTCTTGAAGAGGACCAGTGAGGTGCTCTGCTTGACATGTTTGGAAAGTCTTATTCTACTCTAGAGCATGGGCAGCCTCTGGGTTATGAATCTGTCCCTCCAGCATGTTCTGTTGATTGTGGTAAGGAGGTTGAGGTCTCTGGAGCATGTGGTGTGGAGGGATTGGGATTTCTTTAGATGTAGCATTTCTAACAGAGCTGGGTCAGATATGGCTTTGTAAGTCAAGCAGAGATCGCCTCTTAGTAGACAATATGAGACTGAGAATAGCTGGAGTTTTTTGAGTCTTCCATGTAGGACATGTGTTTAAGGCCTAGGATCCTCTTTGTGAGGTATTTTTGTGGCCTTTCCAGCTGTTGTATGTGTCTAGTGAGGTACATGCCAAATGGGGCATTATACTTGATGACTGGCCTAATGAGGGAAGAGTAGAGAGATGATGACCTCTTTCTTCCTGGATGCAAAACCCTTGCTAATGAGATGTGCCACATAGAAGGACTTTCTGACCACAGTGGCAATGTGGTGGTCAAAGGAGAGGTTGCTGTCAGCCTGTGTCCCCTGATCTCTTATAATGCCTTCAGTGTTCATTGGGCTCCCATCAATGTGGTAATTAGTGGGAACTGAGTTTTTCCCAAAGGTGATGATGACGCATTTTTTGGCATTAAGCATAAGGCCATGCTTTCGACATCAGTCATTGGTCTCAGTGAGGCCTTTCTGTAGGATGTCTGCATCATTTGGGGAGTTAATAATGACTCCCAGCTTGCAGTTGTCTGTGAACTTGGTCAGCCAGAGTCCCTCTGTGTTGGCCTGGACTTTTGAGAAGTAGATGCCAAACAGGAGAGGACCCAGGACCGATCCCCGTGCGTGGGACTCTACTTGTGACTGGTCAGCAGTCTGACTTGTAGTCCACTACTTTCACACTATGGGTTCTATCTGTGAGCCAATTTTCAACACACCTAATGATATAGGGGTTGATGCCTAGGTTGGTGAGTTTATCAATAATTCCTGAGTGGGGAATGGTATCAAAGGCCTTGGCCAGATCGAGATAGGCTGTATAAACTGCCTTGCCCTCATCCACAGCTCTGGTGACTGACAAAGAAGTCAACCAGGCTGAACAGGCATGATCTACATTTCACAAAACCAAATTGAGTGGGATCTAGAGTTTGGAGATTCCCTATATCCTTGTTAATTAGGTCTGTGATGATGTGCTCCATAGCCTTACATATCAGACTCATCAGGCTAATGTGGCAATAATCCCCAGGGTTTGTAGTCGCTCCCCTTTTATGGAGAGGGATGACTGTAGCAGTGCGCCATTCGGTAGGGACAAAGCCTGAGGTGAGGGTGTGATTGAACAGGGCACACAGATGTGGTGCCAGTTCACTTTGCAGTTCATGTAGAATACATCCAGGGACATTGTCAGGTCCCATGGAATCTGTATTCTTGACCTTGGACAATGCAGCTTTAACCTGTGCTGCAGTAATTCTGGGTGCCTGGCATTCCTCTGGTATTGTGACTGGTCCTTTAGGGGGGGAGGGAGGGGTAAAACTGGCACTGAATCTGTCAGCCAGTATGTTGGCAATATCTGTTGGCTCAGTATAGGATGTACCATTGTGCAGTGACTCAGAGCAAACCTGGGTATTATCATGGAGATTCTTGATATAACTATAGAAGGCTTTGTGGTTGTTTTTAGTCTCTGCCGCAATTCTGCCTTCATAGCTGGCTTTGAGGAGGGATCTCAACTTTTTGTTGAGGCTAATAAGGGAGTTTTTCCAGTCTTGGGACTTCACCTTTTTCTGCAACAGTTTCTTCCTTCTATTGTAGAGTTTATTAATGGCAGGAGACCACCAGACTGGCTTCCTTTTTTGGAGGAGAGCATCTTGGTTCTGTTGGATATGGCTAGTTACATGCATTTATGTATGTGTTCGTATAATGCATTGGTGTATGATTCGGCAGTCATGCATCTATTTTCCATTGACATGGGTGCCATGAAGTTAGCCACCTCTATTTTTAGGAGCCCAAAGTCAGCTTTGGAGAAGTTTTTCATGGTGGTTACCTTTGTGGGGGATGTGGATTTCCATGGTGATTAGTTTGTGGTCGATTCTAACCAGGGAGGAATTGACTATTGGTGTAGAGCAACAGTTACCTATGTTAGTAATAACCAGGTCAAGGATGTTGCTTCCTTTAGTGGGGGTAAGAATGAGCTTGTCCAAGGCACTGGAATTTATTAATTGCAGGAAGCATTGGACCAGTGTATTGGTGCAGGAGTAGTTTTCCCAGTTGATGGACGGGTAGTTGAAGTCACCCAGTATGAGAGAGTGTTGGGTTAGATCCTAATAGTTTCCAGGGTGCTTAGGAATGTGGAGTGAGAGCCTTGGGACATGGTTGGGGACCTATAGCAGGCTACAACCTGAATTGCCATCTTACCCAATGTTAGTTGTACCTGAAGTATCTCAGATGCATTATGCTGGGCTACTAGTCTGGAGGTGTGCATATCCTTTATGAATATGGAGACACCACCACCTTTGGAGCTTCGGTCCATGTTCTGGGGCCGAAAGGTGCAGAATGAGTTATAGCCTGGTAGCACAGAGATGCTTTCTGCTGCTTTAAACCAGGTCCCCGTTACAGCACAAATGTTAATGTTCTCCATTTTGAGGCATGCTTTGAGCAAGTGCATGTTGAGATTTAAACTTCTAGTGTTGAGCAGCATGACCCTCAGATTGCATTTATGTACAGCTGTTACGGTGGTAATTTGGTCTTTGGAATATCGGCTAAAAAAGGCACTATAGGGGTGGCAAGAGCCTTAGCCAGTGCCTGGAAACCCAGGGTTGACAGATGCAGGTCATCTCTGGCAAAGCATCAAGGTCTGTCAATCATGTCATCCCAAACAGACAGATACTGGATCCCCTTAGAATGACACCAGAATCTTTGTCAATTGTTAAAGTCAATCATTTTCTGCTTGTAATGTGGTATCATTCTGGGCGACAGTAGGACACTGCTCAGGGCGAGGGTCATACCTGCCTGGGCCACATAATCCGAAAGCTCCTCCATGTCTCTTCATGTAGTCCAGGGAGGTGCATCTCAGGTTATTCACACCCATATGGACAGTGACAGAGTCATACTTGTACTTGTTGTGGAGTGACCTGAGTGCTTGTGTTATGTGTTGGATTCTGGCACCTGATAGAGAGTTGACTGTTACCTTCTCCTTATTTAACCTAGTGAGTAGGACATCAGTGTGCCTCACTATTGAATCACCTATGATTAGTGTGTTGGACAAGCTGTTTTGCCTTAGGGGCTTAGGTTGAGAAGCACACTGTGTAGGTGAGCTATGTGTCTTGTGGTTTGTGCTGTGTTGCGGTGGTTGAGTACGTTTCTGCCTTGGAGGTCTCTGCTGTTGGGGTAGATTTCTATTGAGAGCCTCTGTGAAGGTGGGTGTGTGGTTTGTGTTTTTATGTGAGAGCTGTGATGGTGGGTGTTCTGTAGGGCTATGTGTTGCATGTGGTGTGGTACAGGTGCTGACCTTCTCCTCTTAACCAGCTATTCCAGTCTTGGCTTGAGAGTGCATGGCTTCCAAATTGGATATATAAGTGCATCTCTCACAAGTCTGAGTGTTGGGAGGTAAGAGGAGAGGGTTGTCTGTGTACATGAGGCATTTGCTACACTGCCTCAGAATGCCCATGTTCACCAGGTTAATAGGAGAAAGCACAGGGAACTCACCTTTAGACATGCCAGGAGGGATGGTCATTATTACTAAGTACTGGAACTGTTTCCTTATATAGTCTTTTAACAGGAAAAATGTCACTCAAGGTGTCTGAGTCTGTACAGAGCATTGACAAGCACTTGAGGGGAAACTAATATGTAGACCCTGAAAATTTAAGGATGAAGTATTTAGCAGATATTCTGATGTTAGAAACAAATCAAGCAGTACTTACTGAAAACAAAGAATTAGTTTGTCAAGAATGATGAAAAGAGGGGAGTTGCATGAATGGCTACTGCCTGGCTACTATTAATGCTGGTCTCAGCACAGCTTCATTCTGTTGGGATACAATACTCCTTTGCTTCTTCTCTCACCAGAAGCAAAATGTTAGCGCCAATCCCAAGAAGAGAAGCAGGACACGGTCTGTTTGGTGATTCACAGTCTTGTCCCAGATGATGCAAGGGTCTGCAGGCCTGTAGCCTTTTTCTGGTAGATGCCTCGAATAGTAACCAGACCAATCATGTACGTTAAGCACAGACATTCACTGTCCAACCAGAAAGAGTCAGGAATCAATGCACTTTGCTCCTACTCTCACCAGGATCAGAATATAAGCACAGATTCTAAGTTGTCATCTATACAGCAGTTATTAAGCTTTCTGCTGATCAGCAGTCTTCAGGAAATAATGTAACTGCACTCCTTCTCTCACCAGGAGAAAACAGATCACTAATCCCAAGATGATACTGAGAGGCAGAATGTGGGCTCTCCAATAATTGATGGTCTTGCAATAGATGCTTAAAGGTAAGATGAAAAAAAATGATTTATCCTGAACACTGCAGTGTGCACTAGAGGAGTTAGATGTGAAAGTAGGTAACTTAAGTTTTACCTGTCTAAAACGTTTAGTTTTAGTGGAGAGTCACTATTTTTAAAACAGCAAGACAGATTGAAAGGGGGATGGTCACTTTTGTATTCTGGTGCTATGGAATAGAGGGAAATAAAAGGATTTCCTGACTATGGTCACTACATGATGGTCAAATGTGCCCAGATCTCTGTTTACAGATTCACATGGTAAAGAGGTGCTTTCAGTGTAGTAGGATGTAAAGTGTTTCTGCTTCCTAAAGGGGATGATGCTGCATTTCTTGGCAGTTAGTTTCAGCCTTTGTTCTGTGCACCAGGAAGTGACTTTAGTAAGACTGTTTTAAATGTATATGTATACAAAGAAGATTTAACAACCATGTGTAACTTGCAGTCATCAGCAAACTTTGCTCAACAGAGATCACTGCTGTTAGTTTGGAGGTCTCAAAAACAGATGTCAAACAGAAGGGGGTCCAGGACACATCCATGGGGGACACCACTGACTACCTTATGTGGTGGAATGGGATTAGTGAATGCATATATAACAATGCTTATTAGACAACCTGGTGTGTTGAATGGAGCATTGGAGGAAGTGTTTTAGGTCTTTGAAAGTACTTTGAGAACATGTTCCATTGTGATAATGCAGGGTGGGGGTGGAGTAACTTCTGGATTGTTAGCCACAAGGTGGTAGTTCCAGAGGAGAAATTTGCAGTGAACTTGCTAGCCTGTGTGATTGCAATGTCTTTTGGAATTGATTTGGAGGGTCCATTATGGAGATGCTAGGAGCAGAATTGAGAGTTATTTCCTAATTTTCTGATGTAGCTGAAGAAGGATTTGTAATTATCATTTTCTTCAGTAACTAGTTTTAATTCTGTTGGTGCTGGTCTTTATAGTTGCTTTCAGCTTCTTACTGAGGTTTTTAATACTATTTTGATGTTGTGGTGTTTTACCCCTGCAAGGCAGGTTAAGGAGTTTTTCCTTCTGCTATATAGTTTGTTTATATTTGTAGACCACCGGATTGGTTTAATTTTTAATTTTCTACCATGTTTGTCTTTTGAAAAGGACTGCTAGAGCAATACAGTTGCCTTTGTTTAGATGAATGATGAAGTCCTTCACAATGATCAGCAGTAGATCCAGAGATAAAACCTGATGCACACCAGCCCCCACTGCGATTCCCTGTTGGGAGTCTGAATACTGATTGTACTTGGGTCAATAAATCTTGTTACAAATGCTGGACTAATTCTACCAATGTTTCTGGGACTTTTGAACCATAGCAGTACTGTCCAAATCATCTTTCTTGGTACCTTGTTACATGTTTTCTCCAAGTTTGCAAATGACCACTTGGACTCTTACCTCATATCTAGCTTCCTTTCAGCTGTCTGTCTCATTGCAAACATCAAGTCAGTTGTACTACATCCTGATCTGATTCTAAAATGCTCATCTCTCATCTTACTTTCTACTACTCTGCATATTCATTTACTAATCACTCTCACCTGGGCTTTCATGCAGTGTTACAGCAGTTTGATACTGTTATACTGCCCCCAGTTGTGTCTGTCGCCTTTGTTCTTTCTGGCACTAGAATTCTTATTCTCTAGTGATCTGGGATACACTGCTCTCTCCATACTGCTTTGACCACCCTCAGAACTCATTTGTCCCCTAACTCACCCATTTTGATCATACCTGCTATGACCTCATCTGAGCCTGCTGCTTTCCCCTGACTTCATCTTCCTTAGTGCTGCTCTTACTTCTTCTATGGTGGGCTCCTCTTCTTTCATTGAAAGCTGTGTCTGGAGCAGTGCAGCTTCTCTGGAGTTTTCTTCATTCAGAAAATGCTGGAAGTACTCCTTTAATGTCCTGTGGACTAGTGAGCAAGTTGTTTCTGATATCCTTTATAAAAGATGCCTGATGACTGTCTTTTTCATCATTCTGTCTTTGCCTTGCAACTTGATAGAGTTTCTCAGTGTCATCTACTGTATTACTTTCCAAGACCTTGTAGAGTGCCTCTAATGCCTTGTTCCTTGCTATTGCAATTGCCCTCATAGGCCCTGTTAGCCAACAGTTATTCTTTCTTAGCTTGCTCCATCTTACCTATCTTCAACATTTGCTTGCACACCTATCTTTTGATAACTTGCTAGATTTCTGCATTCCAAGACCAGCTTTCCTTATGTCCTGTCCCTTATTTCCATACCTGTCTCAGTTGCATATTTGTTTTATAGTCCTCACACATCCTGTTTTGAGGTTTTGCCATTCTTGTTCAACAACATCTATTTACTCTTCTTCCTGAGGTACTAGAGCTCTGAGTATTTCCTTGAGCTCTTGTGTTTTCTCTCCAGCAACTTCCAGGTCTTCAGCCTAGTCTCTGATGACCTCAGAGCTTTCTCTGACTGCTGCTTGCAGTTGATTGTGGCAAAGAGTGGTTTAGGCTGTGGGTCAACTATTTCACTGAAGGTGACTTTGCAATCTCTGATTCTACCCCAAAGCCTTTTCCTTACCAGGAGGAAGTCTAACTGAGTTGCATGCTGGCCACTCTTGTATGTAATCTGGTAACTGTTTCTCTTGATGAATGATGTGTTCACCACCATCAAGCCATTTATTTGCCTGTTAAAAGTCTAGAATGGCCTCTTCTTCTTTACTTCTGTTGCCCTATCCACGTGGACGCAGGCAGTCCTCATATCCTGATCTGTCTGTTCATTATGGACTAGCAATATCAGACCCAATCTTATGCACTGGGTGTGCAGATCTCTGCATCAGGTCACTGAATTATCAATGCCAGGTGTTATTTTCTCCCGTTCTGTGGTGATACCACATGGTGTATCACATACCTGACAAAAAACATTACACACTCCTTTTTCATGTGGGGCTGCAGGGTTCTGCATCAAGTTCCTGAGCATAAAACAGCAGACCTGACCTTCTTACACTCTGTCTGGAGACATCTGCAGAGGGAAAGATACTACTGACTCTGCTGACAATATCTAGTGAAATGTTCTTTACTTTTAAATGGATATCATTATACGGCAATGAGTTGGAGTTATGCTCAATTCGTCAGGCAGGTGTTTCCAAACAAAGACGTATGGCTGATTATTATGTTAGAAATTTCTATGGAAGGCACTGTGGAACAGTAATCAATACAGAAAGCCTAGACCTTAAATCAATTTTCTTTTTGCCTTTGGGTTATGTGAGAAATTAGGACTGCAAACTATGATGCTGTATTTTCATGAATCCTAAATGGTGCATGAGAAGCTTGTTTTTTCTGGGAAAATATATTACTGTATTTCATATAAAATCAGTGCTAAAGCAAAATTCACTGATCTACAAAATTATGTAAGCAAATACAAATACTTAACTGATGCAGACTGCTAAATACGAATACAATTCAGAACAGATTTTACATCATTGTGATTGTCATATTTTTATTTGTGTTTGAAATACCATGTTTACAATCCATCACTGTAACCACTTTACGTATACTTAAAATATTTTTTGTGGATTTTATTGCATTTGGGCACTGCCATCAAAAAGTAAATACTGTATTTAAAAACTAGGTCATATGTAAAATGGGGAGCCAGACTTATTCGCAAAACACTAGTGATCAACACTCATATCAATGATCATTGGTGTTTGACTGCCAGGCTTTATCCCAGAAGGTTGACTGAGCTGAAACCCCTAAATGCCAAAAAACCACAAGCGCGAAATTCAAAATCCCGAACGTACAACACACATACAGCACACACATACACAGAACTTCCCCCCACAATCAAACGTATCCTACACTACAGATAAGGAGGGGAGCAAGCCCCCCCTGTACCCCCCACACCCCCCCTACTTAAATATACTAACTCTGAGATTGCACAAACAAACACACAAGGGAAACTGACATCCGCATATTTTACAGTCCCTCACACACACACATCCCAGTCACAACACACACTAAAGCCCCTAACCAACACACTTACACATACATACTTACCTGAACTTCCACCTATCCATCAACAAACCGCAACACCAGAAGCGCTACTTCAATATCTCCAAACATCGGGATTTTGAATTTCGAGCTTCTGGTCTTTCGGTATTTAGGGGTTTCGGCTATATAATCTCGAGATTTTGGAATTCGATATTCCAAAATTTCGAGATTATGTAGTGATCCCAGATACAGATATAAATATATATAGATATATGGGGGACGCAGGGTCAAACATGCTTTTTTTTCTGTTTTTGTTTTGGAATGGTGCTTGCTTTCCTGTTTTTTGTTCATTTTTAATTGCTCTTTCATGTGTCAATCACAAATGAGTTGGTTTCTTGTCAGGAAGCCATAAAATGATGCATGCTATTCCTAAACTAAAATGCACATTGCATTCTCTGGTAGGCTTGCAGCAGGAAAAATGAAATCATTCAATGTACACTTCTGTCTTAGCAATTTCAGTGCTCCTTCTCTAGCAACATATATAGCGGAGTTCTGCAGAGTATGTTTTCTACAAAAGCACACCTGTCCAGTATATTTAGATCCACCGTGCTGTATATGGACATGCCTGACTTGCATTCAACCTTTACTGGGTGTTAACATTATGACAGCTCTGTTTTTCATCTCCTACTATGAAAGAAAGTTGGACTTCCCTCGCTCAGTCTACCATTTGTTCCCTACACTGTGACTAGGTTCAGTCCTAAATGTTGATCACTGGTTGCAGAGGGCACATTTTGGAAAAATCAACACTAGTAATCTGTTAATCTTGTGCCAAGTTATAACACCCTTTCCTCACACAGGCCTGCATTTTGTTCATTCTGCATCTAGAAGTTAAACATACATCTGTGATAACAGTGTTCACTGAGAAATGTATGCTACAAATAAAATGGAAGGCAGGTGTAAATGCATTATGAAAAAAGTGTTCTGGAAAGAGTATTATTTATGTAAAACATGAATGTGATTTTACTCATAGAAAAGGTTTACTGTTTTTTGCTTTTGAATTATTATGTGATAGAATATGCAGTTATGTTTATTACTTGTACAGATTGTTAATAAATATCCGTAGTGTTAAAAACACGGCAGATAAATGGAGCACTTATGGAAATGGGTAGATAGAAGAGTAGACTTATTCTACCAAGAGTCTTTGAGTTATATCTTTGTGACAACTAACTTGAGCACAACTGGCCATAAATTAGCCCAAACCAATGCATGCCAACTCTATGGTCACATGAACATAAAGAAGAAAGAAATCTTTCAAAAGAAAGAAATGACTGGAAGGAATCACTGCTGTTGCACACTTAGAAAAAACAATGGCAATGATTTCATATGAAAAACAATGAGTGGGGAATTAACTTCAGCCCAGCAAGTTAGTTCAACATCCAGTTTGCTCTCCAGTAACAGCAAAGTCCAATATACACTTCCAGGTTTAATATACGAGTATATTTAAGCAATAGCCCAAGGTTGGGTGTGGGTAATGTTGTATTTAAAGAAACACCACAAAATAAGCAGTCAGAGGGTGGAACAAGAAAGCAGCTTTAATCCATCATTTCTGTCCTGGT
>NC_056744.1:1596649379-1596681879 GCF_019279795.1 Protopterus annectens | reverse complement strand
ATTAACGATAAATTGCCAGATCTCATGGTTCTCCTGCAACTTGAACACATTCATCTATGTGTTGTAACAATGACTTGGTTTAAAATAAAGACAGCATTCCTTCCTTAATGGGTTTCAACACCTATCACACATTCAGGCATACTGGAACCTTTTCAATATTTGTTAGAGACTCAATCATTTCTAGATGGGTTCTCAATGATTCACAAAGAGAATTTATTGATATTCAGATTAAAAAATGCCTTGAAAACTTTATAGCACTGTATATTCAGCTTTTATTAATAATGTGTTAAGTACGTTTGTCCCTTAATATTTTGATGAAGTTCTACCATTAAGGGACCAAAGCACTTAACACATTGTTAATAAAAGCTGAATGTGCCAAGCTATGAAGTCTTCCAGGAGTTTTTTTTTTTTTTTTTTTTTTTTTTTTTTATTAGAGATGCAGTTTCACTTAATTGTATTATGGTTACTGATATTAAAATTATCTTAAAAAAATATTAATACAGTCTGCTACAGGTCACCTTCCATATCCCCATAAAACTATGAAAGCTTTCTAAACGTGCTTAATGAGCTACCCATAAATAAAAATCCCTATTTAATGGTTGATTTCAACTATCCATTGATTACTTATAGCTTCTTTATCACATAGGTTGAATATACTCAAAGATTCCTAGATAGTAAGTAAAAATGAACCCCCTTGTGCAAATAGTTAACCAGCCCAGTAAGAATCAAAATCTTCTTGACAAATTCCTCACCAGCATTACACCTGCATACACTATTCTTATAGTCATCCTCTTCTCTGGTCAAATCCAGTTACAAATCAGTAATTTCCTCCTTTATGGCATTTACAATGAATTCCTGTGACCTCAAAGAGTTTATTTATTTACTGGCATTTGTTTACTGGGAAAGTCTAACTGAACAGTATTCGTTTTTTTTTTCATTAAAAAACAAACCTGCTAAAATTATGTGATGATCTGTCAAAATTAATTTGCAAGATTTCCAGCAGTCATGCAGACTCAGTTGTTACTTTTCCCATTGAATTTTAATCATTGAACAAATAGCATAAACAAAGCAGTCATAATCAGAACCAGATATACTGAGGACTGTAAAACTTAAGAAGAAAACCAAAAAATGCAGTATTTCACTGAAAAAGGTCTATATTTAAGTATCAGAATTCCAAATATTAATACCAGAAAGCATCCAAACATTGCAAAAGATGATTCCAGCAGTGATATGAAATAAAATTAATAGTGCAATAACAGTTTTAACATTAAAAAATAAAAGAAGCAGCAATCTGGTCTTGGTGAAAAAAATTTTCTACAGTGCTAAATGGAATAATAAGTATGACAAAACTTGCTGCAAGACTGCAGTGAAGACAACTGAGCAAAGCTAATTAAGAAGCATTAATACTAAATGGTAGTGACATAACCATGAAATTATTAAACCGGTCAGTCCTGAACTGAGACCTGTTTGTACAAGACAAGAAATATGTGTATGCCAGTATAATAATTACAACGTATTTAAAAGTAATACATATTATTATTATTAACTTATACAGCTATATATGCTTTTTCAGCTTATACATGAAACAATTTTTATTTGGTATTATTTCTTTATTATACATTTTTATTGCAGTAAAACATTTTTAAAATGTTTTTCTTTAATGAATCTACTAAATGTCCTCATAACACCGCTTATTTCACATGTATATCCCGGTAGCTTTCTCTGTCTTTTTACCCCAGATATCAGTATAAGGATTTCTGATTACTGCTGCATATGCATTTCTTGTGTGGTTTCTATTCCATAGACTTGCTTTTGTTTCTGGTGTGCCTGGTTACTATGAATGCAAAAATATAACACTGGTATAGTAAAAGCATTACTAAGCTGTATAATATAGAGAAATATATGAGTGGTTCGCAGATGCTAACCGTGTTATTATGTGTTCCAGACATGGATACCAAGGAATTCACCTTGAGAGCAAAGCTCAAGAGGTGAATCTTGGCATCCATTTTGAGAATCCATAATATTAGGTTAGAATCAGCTAACCACTCATAGTTTTTTGTAATGCATGGAGCTTTATCTGGTCCATGCACTACAAGTTACAGTGAAACTGAAAAAAAAAAAAAAAAAAAAAAAAAACAGCAAAAAATTAAACTGTTTTACTGGCTTTCAGAACCATAAAGCACTTAGGCAGTGCTTTCAGAAAGGTAGGTAACACTGTCCCTTATCGAAAACTCACCTACCATGCCTCTCAACTGTCCAGATGTTTGCAGAATGTCCTGATTGTTGCTTCCTGTGTTGGGTGTGTTTCTCATGAACACCGTTGTTTTCAGACAAATTACTGAGGACTGAAGACACTAAATAATGGCATACATTTAGGTTTCAGACTCTGTACCCTTCAGAAAATTAGGTGAATCCACATACTGTTATACGATTAACTTTCTAGGTTTAGAACAGGAAGTCAGGGACATGCTATCAACAGACGGCAGGCAGAAGAAAATCTTTTATTCTGTTACTATCATTTGTACTGGTAGATATTACTGGCTAACCCAAGACCCAACCTTAACAACTTTAGCAAGGTGTGCTTAATATTTGTTAAGGTCACGTCTCATGTCACCCATGGGCTTAACTTATTTGTGTTTTTTCCTAATACCAGAATATAATCACCGTGCTCCATGCACTACAAAAGAAAAATGCTAATTAATGCCTATACTAAAACAAAATCCACCATCAGCAAAATCTTGAAAGTTATCATAAGAAACATCAAAGCAGAACACAAATTAAAATTAGCATCTGACGTTAAGGATAGTAAAAAGTCCTTTGTTTAATCACATCAGATGATTAACAAATATCACTCAGCAATGCATTGAATTAATTTATAAAGGTATTACCCACTTTCACCCTAAGGGTATTGCTAATCTACACGCATTCTGAGTCCCTTTCTCCTATCACAATTGTTATTGAACATGTACTACCTGTAGTATTTGAAGCCAAAAATATCACCTTACTGTGCTTGACAATATAATTACTGCTTAACCAACACCACCAGACTTGCCCTTTGACACCCCTCATAAATTAGTTCTGCTTAAGCATAACTATGGTATGTTCCTGAGGTACGGAAAATTGCTAATGTTATGCCAGTACATAAAGGGTACCTCACCATATATGCTGAGAATTATGGACCCATCTGTTAAACAAGTCTAATTTGTAAAGCCATGGAACACATATTGCAAGCTCCTACATAAAAATATTGCTCCAGACCTGAACTAATAAGGTGGTGTCAAATGGAGAGTATATCTACTTGTTTAGTAAGCATCTTCAAGAAAGTAACTGAAGCTGCAGATAGTAGCCATACAGTATGTGCAACATGTCTGGTTCTGGGCAAGGGCTTTGACACTATTTCTCATCTTTGAATTCTTAAATAATCTTAAAGACTCTTATGTTGTAAGATTGATAGTAAACTGGATGACAGACAGAACCTACATAGTTCAAGTAGAAGTAGTCACAGATAGAACCCACATAGTTCAAGTAGCAGTAGTCACAGATAGAAACCACACAGTTAAAGTAACAGTCGTCACAGAGAGAACCCACATAGTTAAAGTAGCAGTAGTCACAAATATAACCCACATAGTTAAAGTAACAGTCATCACAGATAGAACCCACACAGTTAAAGTACCAGTAGTCACACATAGAACCTACATAGTTACAGTAGCAGTAGCCAGAGATAGAATCCACATAGTTAAAGTAGCAGTATTTACAGATAGAACCTACATAGTTAAAGTAGCAGTCGTCACCTCAGAAAGTAAAGGATGACTATAAGTGTTCCAAGATGCTCAGTTTGTTCAGCATGTAGTCCTCAGATCTTCAAACTATTAGCCCAAATTTACACCATAATTACATTTGGCAGTGACAGCATACTGGGTGTGTCATTCACTCTGTATCCAGTTTTATGTTACTGTAGCAACCAGTAAACCTTACCAATCACTGGCTTATTAGAAAAGGGTTTAAATTAAATGCAAAGAAGTGTAAATTGTTACTTTTGGTAAACAAATTTTGACAGCAGTTATTTGCAATTAAATGCAAAGAAGTGCAAATTGTTACTTTTGGTAAATAAATCTTGACAGAAGTTTACTATTTAGACCACATTCTACTCCAGACTGATACAGCCATCCCATTCGGGAGATAAGCGCTTTCCCTGTCATCTCCCCATACAACACAGCAGCAGTAGCCAGGAAATCATTCTATCTAGCCCAATAAATAATAAATAAAAAAAATCATCCAAACTAGAGGTAATTCTCATTCTTTTCTGCTCTGCCCTGCCCTGATCCAACTAATCATAGAATATAATGCCCCTTTTAATATACATCTATCCAAACACATCATGCAGCTAGAAGGCCATCACAGGTTCCTAATTAAATAGATCACCAGACTAACTCTGCTACCAAGATAGACTTGAAGTTCTGCCCCTATGCTCCGTTTCTTACAGACTTCTGCATGGTGGTTTGTGTCTAGCATTCCATGCTGTTAAAAGTTTAGCCCTCGTTAATATCCAACATAAAACAAAGGACTGCACAAACACTTGAACAATATTTGAATGTACATCAACAAATAAATACAACACAGTAGAAGGGCAGATATATTATTCATTACTTCTCTCTCTGTGGAATAATCTTCTACAACATACAAAACAGAGTGATGTCCTCAGTTAACCTTGATGATTGGATGGGTGTTCATAAATTCACCCCTGGCGTGCTGTATTTTGCCCTCCAGAAAACAAGAGGTGTCCTATAATAGTGGGTATTATCAAACTGATTATGGCCCATGGATTGACTCAGTCTTGTAAGCTGTTAAGTGGGCCATTTGGCAAAACAGTTTACATAGAGAACCAGCAGCTTCATTGATGAACATAACACTGTGTACACAGTGATATACAATAAAATTAACAGCAGATCATAATAAGAATAGTAGTCATGAGTTGAATGGATGTTAACGCTCTAGTGAGCTAAACCTCACCACAACAATAAATATAACATGCTGGAGGGACAGATTCCTGTCACAGAGACTCCCCATGCTTTGGAACAAAATTCTCAACTACATTAGGCAGAGCCCCTCACTAACACTCTTCAAGAGAAATCTTGACAAATGGATGGGTAACAGAAAATACACCCCTGGGATCACTTCATTGATTCTTCTTGACAGAGTCTCAGTTAATTAATCAATGGGGCGGCAAAAGCTGACACATTCTGGCTAGGCGTATAAATGCCCACGGGCAGATAGCCTAGTACCTACCTATGAACCTATAAAAAATGAATCACGCTGTGGCTAACACTGAAATATGGCTAGCTAATCAAGTGGAGAATATTGAATTATTAATTTCTATTTAAAAAGACATACAGTATGTGAAACAAACAAGAGTGCTGTATACATAAGCTATCTGAAGTAAAGTATTAGTAAGGCTTGCTATCTATTTTCTATATATACCTCTCAACCTCTTAGCACAATAAATCCGGACAAAGCCTAAAATAATGGACATACAAAGGCCCAAAAATAGGGACACATTTTAAATATTGCTCTTGTAAACTTAGAACGTTGCTATAACACAGTTTGTGTTAGCATGCATTTTCTGATGGATACAAAGTCTGAAATTCAAATGTCTGTCATTACTTATTAGCTTTAATTCTCAGTGATTTGCCAGAAAACCACAAATTTTTATGAGGAACAGACCAAAAATATTAAACAAAAATCTGAACATCCTGCAAAAATCTGGAGAGTTGAGAAGTATGTGTCAATATCTGATTAATAATTTTAAAAGAAAGTGCAACCCTCCCTAATATCATTCATTTAAATATTCTCTAATTACCTGTTCAATCCAATTTACAGTCACCAAGTACCAGATGAGGGCGGCAGAGGAGACGTAGCCTACTTCAGTACTCAGCAGGTACAAGGCATAGTAGAAACCTTCCAAGATGCACGCACACACACACACACATATATATACATACATACACACATACACGAGAACGCACACACACAAACTCTGATGCACTTCCAGCAAATCTATACCAAATAACCAAACTAGAGAGCAAAGCACTATGAAGCAATAACACTTACTGTTGCATCACAGCACAGTTCAACATCAACTCTTCTAGGGCATGTGTTTCCCAAACCAGATGCAGCGAAGTCTTATGCTCTGACTTTTATTCTATCATAATGCGTTTAATTTTTTTCTTACATTTGCATCTTTAAAGTAATTGATATCTGATTGGTATGCATTTGCTGTTGAAAAGGGTCCTCAGACCAGACTACTTACCTGGTTAACAGACAGTCAGTCAGTCCCTCCATCCATCCTTCCCATTTTTGCACATGGGATCAGGGTGTCACTTTTGTTTGTGTCTTTCGGCTTTTCCCGGTTAGGGGTCGCCACAGCGGAACTCCGGTCCGCTAATGATTGGCAGTAGATTTTTACGTGCCGAGTCGCCGGCCCTGACGCACAACCTTCAACGAAGGTACGCCCATGCACACATGTCTCCACACAGAAGACGCTGTAGCCTGAGAATCAAACAGGACAACGTCTATACTGTGAGGCGACAACGCTACCGCAGCATAGGGTTACCACCTGTCCCACTTTGCGAGGGACAGTCCCTCTTTGTGCAGTTGTGTCCTGCAAAAAATTTGAAAAAATGGCAAATGTCCTGAGATTTTAGGACAAAAATATTTCCTATATTTTATTTAATACTTGCATAAAACACTTATTTTGTATCTGAAACACCTAAATGTTATAAGGAACAGAATAAGCAACTAAAATGCTACAAGAATAAGCTTTTATTTTGGCAAAAAAGTGAAGTTCTGTCCTTTGTATTGGCCATGGGTATGTTTTACCCTGCAAAATCTGACGTTTCTTCAAAAAATGTCCCACTTTGGGCATTTGAAAAGGTGGTAACCCTACCGCAGCAGCGCCACCGCAGTATATCAGGGTGTCACTTTAACAGTGATAATCATGTAAAACCATCAGTCAGTCAATCAATCAATTACTCATTTTAGTGTACATTCAAGTAATATTTTAAGGAAGGGAACAGACACTGAGATAACATAATATAAATGTTATCAGTCCTGCTTTTGCAAAAAACTAAGCCTAGAAATGCTAACAATTATTTCATTTGTGTAGTAGTTTATACAAGTTCACAGATTGCATGCAGACTTTACTATAAAGCAGATGAACGAAAATACATCAAATCTACTATCCAAAGATATTACAAAGTCTAATAACCATTTTATGAATTATGGGTTACCTTGTTTGGTCCAGTTGAAAGAGATCTGAGTATTCCTTATGCTTTGCGAACATAAACAACAAATGACTGTACCGTCTTTCTTTGCTCCAGTCACACTTCCCAGATAAGAGACATCTACTTCCTGTTGTAATAGCAGACGACACCTCTAAGTGCAAATAAAGGACATTTTTCTGCCTCACCTTTAAACAAATTGTATCTTAACTTTTAGTATCTGCAGTCCTTCTAACTGCTGTTTAATACAAATTATTTCCATTCCTTGTGCTGTTTTCAATTTGGCTAGTGATTTTTGCTTTGCTGACTGAAACAGTAGTGAACTGTTAACTGGCTTAAGTAATACTTTTCAACCACATCCTAGGCAATGCAACACAGAATATGCGTGCTTAAACAATACATCCAGTTATTTCAATCAGCATATTTACAAAGTACATATAATGTTGTTGGTCTTTCAGCTTTTACCATATCGGGGTCGCCACAGCGGAACTCTGGTCCGCTAATGATTGACAGTTGGCTTTTATGGTGTCGAGTTGCCAGCCCAACGCCCACCCAAGGCACGCCCATTCAACCGCGAGGAAAACACGCAGAAAGCCCTGTCAACCAAAGCGGGAATCGAACGGGAGAACCTCCTGCTGTGAGGCAACAACGCTAACGCTGCAGCGCCGCGGAATACAAAGGACATGTAATGTAAAGATTTTAAATGTTGACAAGAATAAAATTAGTTTACAGCAACTGTAAGAGAATGGATAATGAAAATGAAATGCACCGTGAGTACCACTAAAACATGTCTGGACAACACTGTAGGGGATATCGAATCACTAATGCTTCTTGGGTGGGAGGTTGACATAATGGTTAAGGTGTTTACATTGCAGACTCAAGGTTTAATCCCCAGATGGGGTAACTGGCTAGGCTTAAAATGGCCCACAAGGGCAATTAGACAGGAGCGGCCTTAGGTCAACTGGTGCCCTAGGCAGAAGGGCACCATGGCACCCCCAACACACCACCCAGTGCCCCCATCCTGGTCTACCTACACCAAATAAATACTGGAAAAGTGCCCCTAATAAAGCGGCGCCCTAGGCGGCCGCCTAGTTGGCCTATGCCTAAGGCCGGCTATGCAATTAGACTAGTACTACTCTATGAACTGAGTAGGGGTCAAATTATGAATAGTTGGGATGTTGCAATCTATGAAACAGCATTATACCAAATCATAGTTTTTAGAAGAAAAAAGAAGCAAACTCCGGATATGAACTTTTTTCAAACCAGCTCTAAAAAACTTACAATTGTAATGTGCTACCACTTCCCTGTATAATTATGAGAAATTGTCTGTTTGCTCTGTTTTTACAAGTACAAGTCCTGGCATAATTTGCTACTGATGGATGATTTCATTCGCATTGTAAAATAAATTACTTGTGTTATATTATTTAGCTATTTATTATATATTTGTTGATCAGGGCAGTCTGGTTGAGCTAAAAGTCTCTTTTCAGTGCCATCCTGGTAGAAAAGCACTACAACCAAATAGAATAAATTGAGCATGTAGAGCAGCTGAAGTTAAAGTAATTGAAGTATGAGCAATATATCAGAAATTGGATTTGCTCAATTATTTTATTATCCCAATAGAAAAAAAAATCATAGAAATATTTACCATGCTAGCAAGGGCAGTTTGGCTGAAAATGCTCTTTGCAAGTTCCACTGCAGCCTGTTCCATAAGCTAAGCTGAATATTATTGTTAGGTATTCTTGAATTTCTCCCAAAAGTTTTGATAGCAAACATTGCAAGATGAAGACACCTTAGTGAAGTTGGTTTTTTGTCATCTACCCTTAATTTTCCAAACAAAAAGGTAGAAAAAGATAAAATCAGGTTCTGAATAGGACCTACTGATCACTTGTTCCCTTTTGTAAAGATATGAAAAATAAAATAGTATGCTTAGTGAGCATTTCTAAGTACACACAGCATACTCATGATACATAATAATAAAATATACAATAAGGAGTTTGGACTACGGACAGCTAGTGAAACCCTATTTAGCCTACAATGAAAGAGCTGTCTGTAGAATTATCTTTGTTTTGTGGACCAATACATTTACTGAAATGAAAAAAACTGAACAAATTAGCCACTTTTAGGAAGACAAGTGAAAGGTCATTTGTTTAAGGAAAATAAGCATGACTGATTTTGAGATACAAGCAACTATATACTACCACCATTAATTGAATAACCACTGTAATTTCAACAACGTATTACATTTTTAAAGTATTAGAATGATTATATCTCATTTTACTCGTTGCTTACTTGTGTATATGCATACAACAATGTGTGATTAGATCACATACCATAGTTTGTTTTATGTTTGATGTAAGTCACTATAAGAAATGTTTTTGTTAAATAAAAACAAATGATAACAACACAGGAGGCTCAGATGCAAAAGTTTACTAGTGTACACCAGGAGGCAAAAAACCATACAAGTACAGAGTTTTGTCTGACATGATGCAGGAAATACACAATTTTATATAGTCTTACATTCAGGCTGTGCCCACCGTACTGACGTGGTTAGTCACAGGGCACCTACATCACTATGGTCTACAATATTCTATTCATAAGAAAAAGCTGATGTTATACATTTTAAAAGTTTTCCCATGGGAATAATACAGCCTTGCAAAGCACCTGGTTCATTATAATGTCTTTCTGTAAATGTTACTCTTCCAAGGTCTCAGGCTAGCTCGAATACAATGGTCGGTTCACTCTTGTAATATACTTCTTTGTTCTTCTTGCAACTTTTACTTTAAGCAGCTGTGTCTTATCTCTGATACATTCACAAGGTCAATTATCTCAGAGGAAGGAATAAGAATATTCAATGCTTTATACATTCAGTTTTCCTGACCCAGCAGATAATCATTAGTGAAAAACATAAGCTTGCTGAGCTGGCTACTGCCAGGGTCAGAGTTCAAATACACTGCAGCTCCAAAGCTTCAAGCAACTACATGTAAAATCATTCTTATTGCCATATTGTAAATAGAATAAAATGCATTATATACTATTTGCTTTTAAACTAGCACTTTATACATGTTCAAATACATATTTTTCTAACATTTCCCTCCTTTTAATACTTTTTATTCTATTCAGAAACATAAACAATGTTATATCGTCTCCTAGCCTTCTCCGTCAAGGACTTTTAACTAGGCAAGTCATTTAGTTTATATTTCGGAACAAGTTTCATCTGGAATCAATAGTTTCAATTCAATGTCTTGGTACAAAGTTTCAGTTACAGATATATCAATAAAATCTTTGACTAATCTTTTCATACAGGGGATCCCACAACAGACACATGCTCCTAATAGGAGCAGACCAACACAGATAGCAATCAAAATATTCATTAGGATAGAACCCCACCCACCAAACAGACTCTGGAAAAAGTTCGTCAGTGGGTTTGGGCCTGGTTCAGTCATGGCCGATACCTGCTGTATTACCTCTAGGTGGTCATTAATCTCGTGTCGATTGTCTGGTATGTATGCACAGCATTCTTCTTTGATAAGCGCACAAGTACCACCTCTCGCCGCTAGGGTGAAGTCGAGAGCCATTCGATTTTGTAGCACAACAGTTCTCATTGCATTCAGTTCGTCAGTCACTAGTTCGAGAGCAGAAAAGGTTGCGTTACTCATTACTTCGAGAAGCTTCGACAGTTTTCTCAACTCCCAGATCGATTTGACTGCTCCATATGCTGGAAATATCCCAGCCCAGGATATAACACTGTCACTTAAGTCCATATGAGTCAATTTTTCTTTATCTTTCACGGAATGATGGTTCTTCCAACCAGCTTCGATTTTTCCCATTGGATTTACAGGTTTTCCGATTGGATCTTCAGGTTTTCGGGCTACATCTCTTACATTTCGTATCTTACCTAGAGGTAATTCTGCAGTATGCCTTATAGCTGGAACCAGATAACCCAAAAAACAACTGCCGGACCAATTCTCAGGTAGCCATTTGTATGCTTTTTTCCCACAAATAAAATAACAGTTTTCTACTTTGGTACTGATGTGGGTTAGTTCTGAATGAAACATTTTCTTGTCTATAACAGACAATTGTTTATGCAAAACAGGATTTCTCTGCACATCACTTAATGTTGTTTTCATTAAGCTCAAATATGAATCATAATCTGCGTTACAAATAGTGCTTTTATCTTTAATTTTAATATAGCATTTATAAGATACAGTTATGTTACAGTTACTCCAACCCACTTGGAGTGTATCATTTTTATAAAAACATACAATTCCCCTCTGTGTAATAGGCAAATACAATGCAACTTTGTCCTGTGATCTTACAGAACCTGTATCAAAAAGCAAATTTTCCCAAGTCTCATTTATCCCCAAGGGGACAGCGGACATCAACAGCCTTCCATATGCTGTTGGTATGGCAGTACAAACCCAGCAATTTGAAATGTTCATAGTCTCTACATATACACGCTTCATAGCTAGGTATGTGTTAAAGTCTGGATGCCAGTCTATAGACAGTTCATCACGTTTCTCTACTTTCACTTGTGTGGTTATATGTAGGAAGAACCACAACAAAAGGAAAGTCATCACAATCATAGTCAATAAATGCATAGTTAGCAAGATGATTAAACAATATCTTCGGGGTTGATCTGTGTTTTTACTCATTTCGCTCTTGGCCATCCTGCCTTTGTTGTGTGTCAGTCACAAAATGTTTATCAAGCTGAAAATTCTTTACCGGTTTACAGTGCGTCAGGTGGACCCAGGACGACCTTTCAGCAACTTTGACTGCAGTAGGCATTGCTAACAGTACCTGGTACGGTCCTTCCCACTTTGGACTCGCCCAATTCTTCCTCTTCGTGACCTTCAACCAAACCCAGGACCCTGGGGTCAACACTGCTTCCAATGGTCTGGTCTGTCTTTTATCTGAAAAAGAGTTCAACTGCAAAACAGTTTTATTAGTTAACAGTTTTTTCCCTTCACATTTGTTTAGTTCTATGAAATCCATACAGATAGTATAGGAAAACTCCCTTGCTTGGGTTTGAATGCTCCTTGTGCATGATGTTTATTACAGACATGGCATGCTGCACAAAATTTTTGTGTGAAGTTTATAAATCCATATGTTTGGAATATTCGATTTACTAACTGTACCATCCCCCCTGTTGAGACATGGCACTGCCCATGGCTCAACAAAGCTGCATATCTAAATAAATTAGACGGCAATATTGGTTTTTTCTCTTTGGAGATATACAGTCCATTTTCGAGGATTGCACCTCGTTTCTCCCACTTTTGTTTCTCAGCTTTTGTAGTTAATGTCTGCATTGTTTTTAACATTTCTAAATCTAAAATCTCAGAGGGTTGTAATTCCTCAGTTAAAAGTAAAATTTCTGAGTCTGAGGCTGCTTGCTTTGCAGCTGCATCAGCTTTTGCATTCCTTTTGAAATTGCATCCTGTTGTTTTGTATGAGCTAAACATTTACAAATAGCTACCTTAGTAGGTAACTGAATAGAATCTAACAAGTTCAAAATAAGTTGTGCATGATTAATCGGTTTGCCAGTAGATGTTATCATTCCCCTATTTTTCCATTGTTGTGCACAGACATGCACTGTAGAGAAAGCATACTGACTGTCAGTATATATGTTCACACATTTATCTTTCGCTAGAGTACAAGCCCGTGTTAAGGCTATCAGTTCTGCTGCTTGAGCAGACAGGTTATGCTGTAAGGGTTGGGCTTCTAAAATCTCTGTATCTGTGACTACCGCATACCCTACTAGATTTTTCCTGTAGGACCCTTTCTGCATGAACCGTCCACATAAAATGTCACCTCGGCATTATCCAAGGGCATATCAGTAAGGTCTTGTCTGGGCAAAGTTATTTGCTCAATTTCCTGCAGGCAACTGTGTGGTGTGCCATCCACAGGAGTTGGAAGTAACGTTGATGGATTTAATGTTGTACAACGTTCAATTACCATATGAGGTTGGCTCAGCAGTATGGTCATACATGAAAGATGTCTAGCAGGAGATAGATATGCTATTTTCTCTTGCAGTAAAATTATCGCGACTGCATGAGGCACTCTCAATGTGAGAGGGTGGAACAACACTACTGAGGCCGAAGCCTGTACTGCCATTGCAGCTGCGACTACTGCTTGCACACAGTGAGGCAATGATCGTGCCACTGGATCTAACTGTGATGAATAGTAAGCTATGGGGCGTTGCTTATCCCCATGCTGTTGCATCAAAACTGACGTCATGTATCCCTGTTTACAATCTACGGTCTGAAAAAATCTTTTGTGGTAATTCGGAAGTCCTAAAACTAGTGATGAAGCTATCAATTGTTTTAGTCTGCAGAAAGCTGCTTCTGCTTCAGGTGTCCATTGTAATACATCTTGTGCTGCCTTTGGTGTTTTATATATTAAATCAGCCAGTGGAGCAGATTCTAAAGCATAGTTTGATATCCAGCTTTGACAAAAATGAGTTGTTCCCAAGAAGGACATCATTTCCTTCTTGGTTGCTGGTTTGAGTGCCTGTAAAATCGCTGTTTTTCTGTCTTCGTCTAATATTTTACCTTCATTGGATATTACATATCCTAGGTATCTAACCTGTTTTCTCCAAAGTTGTAACTTACTTTTGTTCACTTTGTGTCCTTGTGCTGCTAAAAATTTCAATAATGCTATCGTATCCTCCCTGCATTGATGCTGGGTAGGGGCTGCTAGCAAGATGTCATCTACATAAAGTAGAATCTGACTACCTCCTGGTGGAGTAAACCCTGCCAGGTTGCTTGCCATTTGTTGTGCAAATGTCGTTGGACTTTCACAATATCCCTGCGGTAGCCGAGTATAGGTATATCTTTTATCCTGAAATGTAAATGCAAACCAATACTGGCTATCAGGATGTATAGGTATTGAAAAGAAAGCATTGCTTATATCTACCACAGTAAAATATTTTTGTTGTTGTTTTAAATCATTCAACAAAGTGTGTGGGTCTGGCACCGTAGGTGCTCTGGGTATTATTGCATTGTTTACAGCTTGTAAATCCTGTACCATCCGCCATTCCCCGTTTGCTTTTTTAACAGGAAATAGAGCGGTGTTACATGGTGAATCAAGAGATTCTACCAGTACTCCTTCCTTGAGTAATGCTGCTATTATAGGCTTGATTCCTTGCTCTGCATCTTTCCTCAAGGGGTATTGTCTTTTTTGTGGTCTAAATGCTGATTTTGGTGTAATAGTTACTGGCCCTGCTGTTTGAATAAGTCCTACATCTGATTTACCTGTTGACCAAAGAATGTTTGGTATATCACACAAGGCTTTTTCTTCTTCTTCTAATAAGAATGCTAATCAGCTGTCTTCACTAGTTTGTAAGTGTACAGCTGGATGTGTCTGTGTTAGCCAATTCAATTTCTGTTTTGTATTCCCTGTTCTGATAATTCTAAATCAGTTTGTTTTTCCCATCTTGTTACTTTTTCTCCTAAGTCTGCCCATCTCACATCCTTATTCTTTGTCAAGCTGACATGTGGTAGTCTATTAGATTTGTACAGTGTCATGAATTCCTGAGGTAGTGAACAGCTTACCACACTGTTTCCCTCAGTATCCCAATACAAGGTTCGTAATACTAATCTGTTAGCAGGATTTTTGAACAACTCTTGCTCATATTCTCTATCAGGTCCTGGCATGCTACAGTAGTATAGAGTACAATGTAACAAATGCTGTTGGTCAGTGTCAAGGGAGGGGCCTTACTGATGGCTACATTCATCAGTTCTCCGGTTACTGCCCCTGGACCAGTCGTAACTAGGTCCTGGCTGTACCAGTAAAGGTTTCACCCTCGGTCGCACCACAAAAGTATCCATTTGTCTTTGTGCTTCCATACCCTGCATAGTGGGGACTACCGCTATGCCAAATATCTGCATAAGATCTCTTCCCAGTAAGTTTACTGGACATTTTGCAGAAACTACAATTTTACTTTTCTGAGTCATGCCTGAAACAGGGTCAGTTATTGCTATATCATGGGAGAGTGGCTCCCTATATAGCTGTCCATTTGCTGCTTTCACTAATATATAGTCAGGTGATTCAGAATATTCTGGTAACTTTGAAGGGTGTATCAAAGTTCGTGACGCTCCTGAGTCACACAAGAATTTCACTTCCCTTCCTTCCACCAGAAGTGTAACTTCCGGTTTTGTGTCTGCCAAATAGAGCTCCAAGCTCAGTAATGCCAAATCTAAAATTTCACTTTCTTCATCCTCTACATCTGTTTGCACTTCCTCTGTTCCTTCCACTACATTTACGTTTGCCCTTTGTTTGTTTTCCTTCCCTGATGATTTCTGATTTTCATCACTATCATATAGTCAGTCCTCATCATCCTTATTTTCTGTAGTCACCTTTTTATTTAGCCTGCAATCCCTTGCTAAATGTCCTTTCTTCGCACTTGAAGCACTCACCTTTCTTTTTCTCTCTTCAAAATCTTCTGACCTTTTGTCAGATTGTCTATTTCCTGGGTATTTTTCTTACCCTTTTACCTGACTGTACTACAAAGACCTCTGCTCCGTCTTCAGCTGTGAAGACCTGTGTCTTCTTTTTCTTTTACTATTAAAGTGTCTTTCAGCATGTCTGGCATATTCAAGTAAGGCTTGTAGCCTACTTGTTCGATGATCTATCATATGCTTTGTAATAAAGCTACTGATAGGTGCAATGCAACCTTTCAAAAACGCATTTTTCAGTTGCTGTTCATATGAGGTATCATGTGTCTGATTTTCAGGAATAGCCATACCACTATGGTTATTGAAACATTCCAATAATCTACCATAGTACCCATCTACAGTTTCATTCTCTTGCTGTATGCATTGATTAATGCAAGTCCAATCTGCTCTAGGTTTCCATTTTTCAGAAATTCGGTCTGTAAGACCTTTGACTCTGTTGTCTAATTCTGCGTCACTATGTGGGAGTGGTTTAAGCTCTGCATTACGAGGATTCCAGGTGCCACAAATCATGTGCCAGTCTGGACCCACAATTTGTCTAACTACCTTTTCTACTTCTTCCCCATTCAAGTGGTAACTTAGTCTCATACCTTGTAAATCTTGTAAAAACTTTGTGTAATTAACTTTTGGATGAGGGATTCCCTCTGTAGCTTTCGAATATCTTCCGGTGTCCATGGTCTATATACTAGAAGAGTTGGGTCCTGCCCTTCCTATCCTGCCTGAGGATTTGGTACCTCGATCAGTGGACAGATTTCTTCCTCACTCTCTTCTAGTGTGTTTTCCCTATTTGATATAAGTCTGTGTCCCCAAGTGTTTTACGTGTCCGGGACCTAGTTTCAATAGGATCTCTAACAAATGGTTTTAGTACCCTTGTAACTTCAGGATAACATGGAGGTGGACCAGCTTGTCCTCCTGCTTCATATCCTGAAAAAGGCATTGAGGCGGAGGGGAGGAGCCGTCGCTATTACTGTATTATTATCCTCTTTGTCTAAAAATAATGTTTTTGCATTTTTAGTTTTTTGTTCCCTTCGGTTTACTTCCTCAATCCACCTGTGTGCTTGAGGAATGCCTAACTGGTGTTGTTTTTTTGCCTGACCTTCTGCGTCAGATTTAAGCTGTTTTAAAAGTTTAACTAATGAAATCTTGTTTAATTTACCATCAAATCCGTATTTATTAACCCATTTTGTATAATACCTTACATTATCAGTCCGTTGTAATTGCATATATTTTGCGTCATCAGTTGGGGCAGATCTCGCGATTTTTTAGTGCACTGATTTCCCATTCTAAAACAAATGTTACGTAACCCTTTTCACCACGTGGTATTTCAGTTCCTTACACAGTTTATCTAGAATAACTGTCTACCTTATTCTGTTTCCCTGATCTCTGACAAAATATACAGTAATTTCCTTTTGTCCCTGATCTGTATAACAAATCTCTGACAATGACATTTACTGTAACCTAGTCCCTGATCTAAAACAGAAAAAAGGCGAATATTTTCCTACCTGAGCCTCCTGGGTCGACCAGTTCGAGACCGATCTTCGGCCGCAGATCAGAAAGTGGCCAGCCTCTCAAGACGACAATTCAGTCGGAGGTCTTTGTGTTTCAAGAAGAACCCTTTTGGTAACTTCTCCTGCAGTATTCAACCACCGATACACTCTGATCTGCAGCTTACCAAGGGAATTCGGTTCAAGGAGGACCAAACTGTTAAATAAAACAAATGATAACAACACAGGAGGCTCAGATGCAAAAGTTTACTAGTGTACACCAGGAGGCAAAAAACCATACAAGTACAGAGTTTTGTCTGACATGATGCAGGAAATACACAATTTTATATAGTCTTACATTCAGGCTGTGCCCACCGTACTGACGTGGTTAGTCACAGGGCACCTACATCACTATGGTCTACAATATTCTATTCATAAGAAAAAGCTGATGTTATACATTTTAAAAGTTTTCCCATGGGAATAATACAGCCTTGCAAAGCACCTGGTTCATTATAATGTCTTTCTGTAAATGTTACTCTTCCAAGGTCTCAGGCTAGCTCGAATACAATGGTCGGTTCACTCTTGTAATATACTTCTTTGTTCTTCTTGCAACTTTTACTTTTAGCAGCTGTGTCTTATCTCTGATACATTCACAAGGTCAATTATCTCAGAGGAAGGAATAAGAATATTCAATACTTTATACATTCAGTTTTCCTGACCCAGCAGATAATCATTAGTGAAAAACATAAGCTTGCTGAGCTGGCTACTGCCAGGGTCAGAGTTCAAATACACTGCAGCTCCAAAGCTTCAAGCAACTACATGTAAAATCATTCTTATTGCCATATTGTAAATAGAATAAAATGCATTATATACTATTTGCTTTTAAACTAGCACTTTATACATGTTCAAATACATATTTTTCTAACAGTTTTCTATCTTTTAGGTTAGCTTCAGTGTAACAGTGCATCACAGATGCGTACTGTTGCTTATTGTCACATGCTTGTGTGTGTGTGTGTGTGTGTGTGTGTGTGTGTGTGTGTGTGTGTGTGTGTGTGTGTGTGTGTGTGTATCTGTTCTTCATTTCATGCTGTAAACCTTACTACTCCAGGTCCAACATTAATTCTTGCACTAGTGATCAGCACTCATGTCACTGGTCACTAATTCACAGTTCAAAAGATTCAGCTGTATGATTGTACTATCTTGGAGATTTTTCTCTTCTCCAAGACAGTATAAACAGATAGATAAGTAGCAAGGGGTGGTATGGTGTAGCCATTCACACTTAGGGAAGTGCATCATTTAGTTTGTGTTTCCTTAATCTTGACTGTGTTCCACAATCAAGTGATTCCAAGGTTTGGTGTTTGCTGTTTTGTGACTTGAGCACAGAGGCATTGAATTTCATTAGGAAGCCTTTACTGCTATGTGTTGCTGTTGCTAATTTAACACGTGCTTCACTTTCTCCCTGCTATTGCTGTTTGTATTTTTACTGCACTGTTACTTGTATTTATATTTTGCATGTTTAGCATACTGGTTGTATGGATTGTGTGACATGTTTGTTGTGCCTTTGTAATACTTTGTGTGTTTGCCTAATGACATGGGTTATGTCTGAAAGTGGTCCACTGGTCAGTTAAGAGATGTTAAGAGATGTTAAATAAGTAGGCGATAAAGTCCATAGCATCCACCCTGGAGGCATATATATATATATATATATATATATATATATATATAGCTATATATATATATATATATATATATATATATATATATATATATATATATATATATATATATATATATGTATATGTAAATATTTAATAATGTACATACATGCACATGCTCACGTGCAAACATACACAAAAACACACACACAGGCAGGCACACACACACACACACACACACACACACACACACACACACACACACACACACACGCCACAAGATGCAGAGTAATAGTCTCTCACACGTACAGAAACTCAGAGGCATACAAATAAACACACACACAAACACAAAGAAAATCACAAACACAGTGTGTGTGATTGTGTGAGTAATATGCAAAGGCACAGACAGAATACACATACGCAGAAACAGATGTACACACACACACACGCATGCAGGCAGAGTGATAGTCTCTCACACATGCACAGTAACTCAGATGCACAGAAATACACACACACACATACACACAAACCCACACACACGCAAATGTGCCCCAGCAATTACCACTGCTTTCTTTCCTGTGTACTCATTAAATATCTTATTGTGATCAAATGAATGAAAAAAAATACATACAGTGCATTGCAGCTTCCCCGACACTATACTTATTCTCTATCTCCATCCCTCACACATACATGTTTCTAATTACTGCTGTAGTTAACAGCATTAGTTTTATTTTTTTTCATGTTCATTGAATGCATTTTTTAAGAGCCATGGATAGCAAAGAGAAAATAAAACAGCATCTTCTTCTAACTGCTGCTACAAATACTTTTATTTAATTTTTCTTTTTAGTTTTGATTTTCATTTATTTATTTATTTATTTATTTATTTATTTATTTATTTATTTATTAAATGTGTTGCTTGCTAAACATCTGTGCTTACTGACTAAGCAAGATTTTGTAGTTTTTTTCCTGATCTGCTTCATGGTAGCCACAAAGCGCAGACTTGGTGCTCGGCTCTGCTCATACAGTAATACCCTGTAGGAGAACTGTTGTCCAGCAATATGGTATAATTTTTATTTATTTATTTATTCATTCATTCATTCATTCATTCAATTTATTTATTTATTTATTCATTTATCCTTTGTTGTCTAAGTTAACCCCACTAGACTAGTAGCCTCTTTTCAGGGGATACAAAACATTGTATTTATACTACTAGGGGAAATTTGACAAGGGCATTGGGTAACTTCCCCTACTAGTCATTGTTGTGAGAAGGACACATTTTGGAGGAGCACTTCCTGTTTCCATTACAAGTGCAGAGGCGGCCCAGAGAAATAGGGAGGCAGACTGAGAGAGAAGGAGATGATGGAATGGTGAAATAAACTATTGAGACTGTAGACTGTGTGCAGGATTCTGAGGAAGTGTTTCAAAGAAACCTGTTTGATGAAGATGAGTCGGCAAATGATGGATGTATAATTACAACCTTTTATTCGGGAGGGTTATGGGATGATTTACTTAAAGAAAGGGTGGTGCAGAGTAAGCTAGAAAATGAAGGAGATGTTTCCTGGGGGGACATCATGGAGAAAATACAAAAGGAGGATGCAGAGACAATCCTGAAGAATAGTGATGAGATGGAAAAGAAAACATATGCAGAGAAAGTAAAATAAGGCAAAAGTGAAGTAGAAGAAAAGAAGGCAGAAGAAAATAAAAAACAGAAGTGGTAAGGATTCAAATTAAAGAAGACAAAGAAATGGACAGGTATGAAGTCTGGGACAATTTAAAAGCTCCCTTGGGAGCAAAAACACGAGATAAGAGCATTTATACTTATTAAGGAAAGATAAATGGGAATTTGGAAATAAGAGATTTTATAGAATAGCTGCATTTTGCAGAAATACAATAAAGTTATTACATGTAACTTTAGCAAAAATGTGAAGAGTAATAATTTTAGATTTAAAATGGAACAAGTATATACAATTATAACATTATATGCTTTTACTAATTGTCAAAAAAGGGAAACCTTATTTCATCAGATTTTAAGCTATGTAGTGATCAATATGAATATTAAAATACAAGGAGATTTTAATTGTGATTTAAGAGGCAAGCATAAAAAGAAAGGTAATTATGAAAGAAAAATGTTAGAGGTTATAAGATGTGGTAAGTTAAAACTTTGGTCTAAAAATTCATGTGCTTACAAAAGTGGTATGTATAGAACTGAAATGGATTATTTTATAGTATCAGAAGGTTTAGTTATAGGAGAAGGGAAGGTAGTTGAAACAGGATTTTCTGATCATCTTGCAGGATGGAGAGATAAAGGAAAACAGGGAATATATAAAAAGAGACAAAGAAATAAAAAGGAAAAGTGTCAAAGCATGGAATAAAGAAGGAAATAGATTAGTAATATCATTAGGGAAAGGTCATATTACTATGAGAACATTTTATAAAAATTGGTCTGAATTGTGGATGATATTTAAGGAAAAATATAAAATAATGTTTTTTTTTACTGTGGCGATATGGTGTGGGAAAAGTAGAGAAAGAAAATTTTAAAAGAACATATAATGATGCATTGGAAGATTTAAAACATAATGACAGAAAGTACTTTGACAAAGAAAAAGAATTATATGAAAGAAATCAAGAAAAATGCAGGCATTGGTATATATGCAAAGATATACTTAAGCAGATTATTAAATGAAGATGGTAGTGTAATGAGATAAATAAAAAAATGTAAAAGGAGAAATAAAAAGATATCAGGAAAATATTATGAATATTGTAGCTCAATATGTACAAGAAATAGTTAAAGAAAAAAGGAAGGTAGTGAAAAAAACATGGGAAGTAAAAAAGTTAACAGTAAGAGAATAAAGAGTTGGAAAAGATTTCTTCAAATGAGCTAGAGAAAGTATTAGGACAAGAAAATATAGATTCAGCTGCAGGCCCAGATAGATTAGGATTTGAAATGTATAACAATTTAAGGGAATGGCAAAAAATAGTTTAAAGATTTTGAATGAATGGTTAAATGATGGTTTTGTATATAAAGAATTATGTAGTGGAATACTTGAACTCATATGGAAGAAGGAAGATAGAAGACAATTAAAAAATGGAGACTGTTAGCACAGAATAAAACAATAATGATTATAAAATCTTTATGAAAAAAATACAAAAGAGATTTGAAACTAAATTGGAAAATATAATGGAAGATAGCATATATAGTATAAGGAGAAAGGGTTGTCAAGAATTATTAAAGACAGAGAAATTGTGGATGATATTATGAACAGAAAAGAAGCAAAACTCATGATAGGAAACTGTAATAAGGCATTTGACACAAATGGTCATTAAATCTTATGGGCAATAATTAAAGAATTTGATTTAAGTGAGAAAGTCAGGAAATTATGCATGCCAGTGCATAGCATTAATAAAGTAAAAAATACTTGCAAATGGCTGGTTAAACTAAGAGCTACATATGAAGAGTGGTATAAGACAGGAATGTGCAATCAGCTGTATACTCTGCTTTAGTTATGAATGTGATAGCATGTGAAATAAATTACAAAATAAAAGAGGTGGGTATATACACCTGAAGGGTTAAGAATTTTAGTTCTGTTAACATATGCAGATGACATATTATAATAATTGCAAAAAAAAGAAAATTTGGATAAAAAGTAATAATTTGCACAAATGATAAACTCCATCAGTATAGCAAACTTAGAACCACAAATAACCAACAAATCACTTCCAAAACAAATAATACTTTAATGGTTAAGCACTTTCATTCATAAAAACTTTGTCAGAACCATGTTAAAGTTAAAAACACACACATTTATACCCCTGATGTAAAATCACGTTACAATTCCACCAATACATTTCAGATGAAGCAACTTTATGCAAAAGCCATACAGAAATTACACTGGGCTAAATATACTATACCAACAGTGTTGCAAGTAAACCAACATTTAATATAAGTGTGGCCATTGATAGTGAATGAATCACTACTGTTGACATATTGACAAATAGAGCAATGGCCACATTTTCTGGTGCCAACTGTACACAATGCTTTATATAGACGTTGAACAACATACACAACATACTTTTAATTTTATGATTTTAGAACATATTAAAATGGATGGACAAGGGTGGTTCATAGAACAACATTTGGAAAAGAATGAATTAAAATGGCAGATAATTTTAAATGCTTGCAACCACCCAGGTTTGAATGATTCTTGTTCAATTAGTTCTCTGTTAAAATTTGAAGTTTTATGGTATGTAATTGGTTAATTCATAAAGTTGTTTCATCTGAAATGTATTGGTGGAATTGTAACATGCGATTTTACATCAGGGGAATAAATGGGTGTGCTTTTAGCTTTAACATGGTTCTGATGAAGTTCTTATGAATGAAAGTGCTTAACCATTAAGTTATTCTCTGTTTTAGAAGTGATTCGTTGGTTATTTGTGGTTCTAAATTTGCACAAATGAGTGTCTAAAGATGATAGGGATGGCTTTAAAAAAGAGAAAAGTAAAGGTTTAGGTGATATAATAAAGATGGGAGTATATATTTTACAATGAATGAACTTTCTGTGTTAGATACAAAGTTTAAAACAAAGAGTGAGAAGGTCACACTGAAAAAACAATCAGTAAAAACTAAATGAAAACACCAGCCAAGCTAGAACTTCCAATGAGTGACCTCCCAAACCTCCTGTAACAGAGGCACATGGGATATATGCAAATGACCCTTATGAACATCAGGTGTTTCAGATATATGGCAATTCTGATTGCCCATGACTTTAACGTTTGAAGTCGGTTTAATGGACAATTTCAGGCCAATAAAGCCAAACCCACTAGCTATGGATATGCATATTTTGGCCTTGTTATGACCTCATCAGCATAACACAAGCAGAGTGTTTGACTAAGCATAATAAACACAGGGATATTATACCCAGCTGATGTCCATTATCATTAGGGTGACTGCAAAATATCTCAACTAACAAATTCAAACAAAGAGTGAGAAGGCCATATTGAAAAACCAGGAAGGAAAGGATATGTTGAAAGAATAGATAAAAAGTTATTTATGTTATATGGGTAAAATGGAATGAAAGAATAAATGAAATTATGTTTAATGGTAAATAGAGTTTAGCAAGAATATTAAATAAAATCGTGTGTGTGTGTGTATGTGTGTAATATATATATATATATATATATATATATATATATATATATATATATATATATATGGTCTACGACAAATCTTAGAACACTCAAAATTTCGAACTTTACATGGTCAAGACCAAACGTTTGAAATTTTAAGTGTACAAAGATTGACTTTCAACGGAGCCGTATGGTGCAGATAGGGAGAATTTCCCTTTTCTGCACTGTGCGGTCTCGGAGTTTGTATATATATATAAGTAGGGGGTGGGGGGTGCAGGGGTCTTGGCCCCTGCCCACGCTGTTAAAGTGTGATTTTCTTTTTTTTTTCTTTTTTTTTTATTTGATGTTCGAACATCCAAATGTCGAACATTTGGTCTCAAGCATGTAATGTTCGACATTTTGGGTCTATATTACAACATTGAAGTATGACAATATCGAATGTTCTAATATCAAACCATTTCACTCAAAACACCATGATATCGAACACTCAGAACAGCGAATTTTTTCCCAGGGAAAAAATTTGCTGTTCCAACAAACATACACACTAAAATACATAATCCACACACATACACTTCACAAAACCCTATACTAAACCATACATACGCTACTAGCTATCCACTTACCTTAACCCAACCCTAACCCTAAGGTCCGTAACTACCGCGCACTCACCTTACCCGCTCCCTAACCCTAAAGTCCCTGTCGCGCACTCTCCTTACCCGCTCCCTAACCCTAAAGTCCCTATCGCACACGCACCTTACCCGCTCCCTAACCCTAAGGTCCCTGTCGCACACTCACCTTCGCTTGCACACTTACCTTAATCCGGTCCATAACCTTCGCTCCACAGTCGAGGAAATAACAAAGCTGCAGAAATGGACCACCAAAGACTTTCCCTATGAAATATATATATATATATCTACACACACACATATATTTGTATATGTATGGGTCCCCTTCAGTCGATCGAACGTTTACTAGTTCGAGCCACATATGGCCGAATGGAGATCTCCGTACAGAGCGGAAAGGGAAGATTTCTCATTTCTGCAATGTAGTGCGATCTCGGAGTTGGTATATTTAAGTGAGGGGGGTGTGGGGGGTGCAGGGGTGCGTAGCCCCCCCTGCTATAGACATTTAGTTTAGTGTTTTTTTGTTTTATGTCTTTTTACTTCAGTGTTCGAACTTTTATGAGTTCGAACATATGGTCTCAGTCATATGTGGTTCGAACTTGTAAAATTTCAATCTACTGAAGTAGATCCATATATGGCAACATGGCTTTAGACCAGGCCATAGCACAAATACAGCTCTCATCTCCTTTATGGATACAGTAAATCAAGCATGTGATTCCAGTCTGATCATCTCTGCACTCTTCCTTGACCTTTCAAAAGCTATCGATACTATTTCACACTCCCTTTTACTCTCTAAACTCAACAATCTAGGTGTTTCACCCCCAACCCTAAATTGGTTCTCAAACTACCTCTCTGGCAGATATCAATCAACTAAATGGCAGCAATCCTGTTCCATCTTTCTCAGCATCTCGACAGGTGTCCCCCAAGGCTCCATATTGGGTCCCCTTCTATTCAATATATTCACCAATAACTTCTATAATTCCCTTACACATGGCACCATGATCCAATATGCAGATGATTTGATAATCATCTGCACTGCTAAAACTCCTTCTGAGTTACAACTACTAACCCAAAATGCCTTCACATCCCAGCCGGTGAAATGCTCTATTCCTTCACTGTTTCCAAACTTTGTAATACCCTCCCAACCACAATAACCTCCATCACCTACCTTCCACTCTTTAAAAAATCTCTTAGGCAACACCTCTCCTCCTGCTGGTTATGCCCATGCTAAAACCTCTTGGAGCAAAAACTCTGGACAAAGCCATAAATAAAAAATGGGACAAATGCCCCAAAATAGGGACATTTTTTCAGTATTGCTCTTACAAATGTAGAGAATTGATAGAATAACAGGTTTTCCAGTAACATGAAATTTCTGAAGGGTATGAAGTCTGAAACTCAAATCTCTGTCATTATTTTCCAACTTCAGTCTTTAATGATTTGCAACTAATTTGCCAAAAAAACACAATTTTATGTAAACAGACCAAAAAATATGATGCAAAAATCTGGGCATTCTGCAAACTCTGTACAGTTGAGAGGTATGCTTTGTGCCTAGTACTGCATTGTCTGCTTTTCTGACTTTCATGCTTATCGAAGTGAGACAATAAGTTCATTTCTTATCCCTTTGTATTGCTGGGCAGTTGATGCTGGGAGATGGTCAAGGGGCAGAACTGGTGTACAGTTGGGGGGTTGTGTGTGGCTAGAGATTCTGCCATATTCAGAATTGAGCACTGTTAAATTCTGCCTTCTTTTTCTCACTGTCACTTTTAGGAGCACAGCAGCAGCTGTCAAGCATGGATAGAGGTGTGCCACTTGGCTAGCCGTGCTGCTGGTTATGTGCAGTTTATGCTGCAATCTGTAGCAGATGTTTTGATCCTGGTGAACTGAGCTTGCCCATTTTCTTTGGAAAAAGGCACCTTTGCCTGGCATATCAACTTGCGTGTGTAGGGAAGCCTCAGGTCTGTGTGCTTTGTCCATGCTTAATGTGATAGTATTTTTTTGCATAAGAACTCAGTGCTAGTGCCTTTCAGTAAATTAGCAATTGTATGCAGTATGGTTTCTGAGACAAAGCATTTGAATTTGCACTGAAAGTCAAGAATTGAAATGTTTATCTGTGTATGATTTACAAAAAGAAAAAGGTGTATGACTGTCACACAGGATTGCTCCCCTGCAGGGTGGGGGAACATTCGCTGGTGTTAATTCCTGACCTTGTCTCTCTTTTTCCCTTTTCCTGGACAGAGCAAGGCTTGAGCTCTGTAGTGTCTTTACACAGGGATTGTCCCTGATGGGAAGGAGTGAAAATCACTGTATGAATAGTTTAGCCAGGGAGAGAAATAAGTAGGTTTGAGATTGGTTGTTTATTCTTTGTAGCTGTTTAAATAGCTGTTTTTGCCTACCATTCCACCTGATTTGGCTAGGCTACACTGAGCTGTACAAACAGAGCTCTGGCTCTACTGATCTCTTGTACCCATCTCAGGCAGTACTGTGCAGGTGGGAGAGTGTATTGCTAGATTGACAGCTGAAAGGGGTGTATTGTCATGTGTAGATAAGGCATGACATGATGCATACACTAAATGATGGTAAGATTTGCTAATACACACTGGAACATGTGATCTGTGATTGCTAGTAAGACTGTGAGACTTACTCCAGGATTGCCGCAGCTTGCTACTGATAAAAGCATTATTAGCGCTTGCTACCGATACAAGCATTATTAGCGCTAGTGGAAAAACCTCTGCAATTGATGTGTTATTAATTTTAAGGTGTTTCTTCGACTAAATATTTAATATGTTAAAATTACATCATATAAAAGTCTTAAAAGAAGTTTCAATTGTATGGTGGAAATGTTCCTTTGCCCCTCACACTTATAACACTGTTTTGGATAACAACAGCTTCTAGTAGCTTTTTTAAAATCTAAATTGTTTGATCTGCTTGCATGGAACTATTTGTAAATATTCCTCAAATTCACTTACAGAACCTCTTGACTTTGTCAGTTCACATTTTCTAAACAATAAGCAGTTCTTGTTCGCATTATTAACTCGCTTTAATCCTTGGTGATTTACCAGAAAAGTAAAGATTTTACAAGAGGCAGATCAAAACTGTGAGCCAAAGTCAGGGTTGATACGTAAAACAAGAGACAGCTGAGAGAGATGCATGGACTGCAGATAAAAGCTATGTGTAATCAATGGAGGTGTGGGGAACAAGCACAGTGAGCGGTTTGTACACCCATTTCCTGACAATATCATTATCCCAAAGGGAATAAGATGTGTAATGTAAGTGAAATGTGAGTTTAAGACTCTAATGCAATCTCATGTTAAGTAATTCCCATTATCACAGGACAGTTCAGTAGTTGTTCACTTTAAGGTAATAATGCACTGCCACTGATCAGCTGTCATTCCCAGTGCTTGCTTATCAGTGTATTGCATGCTATATTGCCTTTTCATGCAGTTCTTGCAAACAATGTAGCCTTCAATGTTTTGGTTAAGTTACAAATGCCCAAAATAACAGATAATTTTAAATATTATTATACGTCAGTTGATACCTAATGAGTATTGATGAGCTTTCTCTTGGGGTATTCATGAATATTAAGTATTCATTGATGTCATCAAGTGGGTAGTGATGGGCAGGGCTTGCTACTGCTTATACAGGAATGTACAAGAAGTACATTTCATCACTCTTTCAAAAGAATGTACATTTTATATTTTGCTAATGTTCTGGATGTTGCTTCACCAGGAAGAGAAATAAGTAACTTTCCCACTGGCCATTTAGCCATCCTTTGTGGTTGTTAAATGGCATTGTTTTGCATGCTGTTGAGCTCCATTTGGCTGAAATTGCACATTTGGCACCACCAAGCACAGTGCAGTCCTTTGTTGCAAGTTGTTAGCTTTAAAATCAGCTATAGCTCATTGCTGCTTAATGCCAGTGCTCACCATTATACCACGCTAACAGTTTGGAGGTGCTTGCCTGTTCCTTTCTTTCCTGAACATAGTCGGCGGGGCATCTTGCCGCACAAAGCTGCAACCTCTATCTTCTCCCTGTGCCATGCAGTGTTAGACTCTACTGCAACTTCTCCCCTTCCTGTAGTGTAGCATTACTCGGTACAGCCTTTCTTCTATAGGTTGAGACCATAGTTAGAGATAAATCTCTCTAACAATAATCTGTTGGTAATTCCTGTATTAGGCACATAGATTATAATTCCTCCTACAAAGTACCATATGACTGTAGGTTGAGACCACAGTTAAATCTTTTGAAGCCTCAGTCTGTTGTTAAGTCATCTCCATGCAACTTGAAATAAAAAGTCATTTTGCTGCAGGCATTTATGACAGGACTGTTCATGCCACCTAACAAACCCTATACATGTCATGTCAGAGCTTTCAACCTCGTTGGTTAAAAGTGTAAATATTTACACATTCTAGATTGCTCTCCCCATTTTGTTTGAGCATTGGATTTAGTCACTTGAGATTCACTGCAGTGGCTTTGTAGTGCACTTTTCTATCTTCTTAGTTGTCAATAATCTTCTATAGCCATTTTATTATATTTTTATCCTTCTCAAGCTAGTTCATCAGTTTCCCTCACCACCTTCCCCCTTTCTCTCATACAGGAAGGTCTTCTTTCCTTTCTTAATGTCTAGGTGTAATTGCCAAGCTAAATGTTCTATTGTGACTAGCGAAAACCAACCCCAGGATTCATGAAGCTTGTGCCAGGTGCAGGCGTAGCGTAGGTGTTCTAACGCCAAATATGTCCGCCGAGCGATTCAGGTACGAGCCGATTCCATGTGCACTACCAGTGTACGCCAGAGCTGTGTAGCTCCTGGCACATGTATGCTAATCATCCCATGTGCAGTAGTGCAGCATGCGAATGAAGGTACATAGTGATTCATGAAGTGGTGCAGGTGTAGCGTAAGCATACAGAAATGTAAACCAAAAAAAAAACGGTTTACATTTTCCCAAAGATAACATAGGAGCCATGAAAGCAGACCAAACTTAGTATGATAATGTTAATATATGCCAGTGGCTAGATATATAACCAATGGCCTAAAAATACATGCACAACACATAAAAAATAACATTTACCGTTGTGGCCACACTAACGCAAAGTAAACCCACAGTGCTGCGGTGCGCAAACGGGATCATAACGAAAATATATTTAGATGTCATAAACCTGCAATGTAAGACAAGTCATGAATTCCCCATATTAGTCAATGGCAGGCATGCTACACCACAACCATGGCGCAAGGGTTGATAAGGGTCTGCGACAGTGTTCGGCGCAGTAACTAGGAAATTAGTAGTCAATGCCATGCAAATGAGGCAAGTAATACTGAATCTCAAACACCTTGCCAGCATAAGGCTGTACCACACGGCGTAGCGGTACAACACCAAGGAGTTGCCTGGAGGTAAACATGACATCAGGAGAGGGGTGTGCCACCGTAGCTGTAAGCACATCGGAGCATTGCTAATCCGGGTTCCCTATTGCTAAGCAAAGCCGCAGAATAGGGGTGTGGAAGTAGCCATAGCTTTGTTTAGCTGAGAGCACACAAGGTGACCAAAACCGCATCGTGGATGACAACGCGCTCGAAACCCAGTAAACGGCTGCGCGTGGTGCACACCACAGCTGAAACAGGAAGGTTATGGGAAGACAATAAGGAAATGCTGCAGCAGGGTAATTGGAGTACAACTGAGTAATTAACACCTAGGAACTCACAGTGGGCCAATGACGGTAGCTAACAAAGCTGCTAACAGCAACCTGCAGAACAGGAAAGGGGAGGTGCCGGACTGTAAAGAAAAGAGAACTGTCACAGCAGAACAAAGCAAACCTGCAGTAGATCGGCTACAGAACACATTTTGCAACACAATCCTGGGTTGGGAAAGTACAAAACAAGAAAGCAGGCAGCTGGATGCATGCCTGACAATGGGAGGGGAATCAGGTTGAAAAGAGAAGGCAAGGGCAAGAGATGATCCATGGCAGCCAAGTGTAGTTAAACACCAAAGGCCTCGCAATAGCAGTACCTGCGGTAAAACTCATAAGTAAGATACCCTGCAGCTGGGATTGTACATACACATCCAATGACATCAGCAGCTTCCAAAGCACAATAGTATAAAGTGTGAAGGCACCTCACACGCACTTGTGTATTCCCAAACACTGCACCATCAGTGTAAACAGACGGGAAACTTTTAAAATGTACATGTTAGGAGCTGCCATAGCTTCAATTCATCAGCATGTGTTGGAGACTGAAGGTGGTGTGGAGGATGATGCTGACAACCACCTCAGGCACTGGAGGAGGAGAAGAGTGTTCAGACCAAGGGTAACCTACCAGGGGCTAGATGATCTTGAGATAGTAGACCGTTACAGGGTGGTCAGGGACACCATACAGCAAATCGTTGAGCTGTGCTGGCCACACCTCAGAGCCAGAAACAACAGAGGGGAACCCATCCCAGTGGACACGAAGGTATGTGTAAGCTTGAGAATACTAGCCACAGGTACTTTTCAAAGGTCAACTGGAGATATCATGGGGATCTCACAGGCATCAGCATCCAGGGTACTCCACCAGTTCCTGGATGCCATGTTACCACATGCCAGTGAGCACATATACTTCCCTCGAACACAGGAGGAGTTGGCCAGCAGTATGCGTCTCTTCCACCATATGGCAATAGACTGCACGCATGTACACATCAAGTCACCACCCAGTGAGCAGGGTAGATGCTACATAAACCGCAAGGGATACCCCTCCATCAACTGCCAGGTCATGTGCAATACCCAGGGCATCATCATGGATGTGTGTGCTGGCAGCCCTGGAAGCTACCATGACTCCACATCTGGCATGCCTCACAGCTGTACCGGGTATTTGTCGGGGGGACATCCCATATGGCCACCTGGTGGGGGATGCTGGCTATGCAGTTGAACCGTAGATGATGACTCCCATCAGAAATGCACACACACCCATGCAAGAATGCCATAATGAGGCACACGCACAAACCAGAATCATCATAGAGTGTGTGTTTGGGATGCTGAAATCACGGTTCCATTGCTTGGACATATCTGGTGGAGCCTTGTAGTACTCTCCAGGCACGTGTGCCCACATCTTCATAGTATGTGCCATGCTACATAATATGATCCTGCAGAAACAGCTGCAGCAGGGACAGAATGGTGAAGGGCCTCACAGCCCACCACTATTGCCAAGGGCACCACAGGCACAGAGGGACTCAGACCACGGACACCCTGTGCTAGCCCCACTAGGCAGATGGAGGCATGCCCAGTATGCCTATGCCTTGGCAAAGAGGGAATGTATAGCACACACACTGACAGTGTAGGCCCCTATGGACTGACCCTTCTCCACCTGCACACACAGTAAACATGTATGGCACACACACACACACACACACACACACACACACACACACACACACACACACACACATGACCACCTGTAAACTGTCATGTATACGTGGTCTACTGTGTGCATCCTACATAGGCAGCCCCCAAAATTGTACACACAACTGCCATTGGCACAAGGTAAGTCAATACCTGAACAGTAAATTACTCTATCTGCATGTGTAGATACTGTATGTACAGGTTTATAAGCGCATAGGTAGGTACATGCCTATCTGCTTGAGGCCATTCATAAGCCTATCCAAAATGTGTCTGCTGTCGCCACCCCATTGATTACGTAACTGTCTCTTCGTGGAGCAGAGCCAGTTGTGGGATCCTTGGGGTGTATCCAGTCTTCCCCACACACTCTGCAAGGATCCCCTGGTGTGTTATTGAGGGGCTCCATATAATGTACTCAGGTATGTAGTTCAAAAGCATGTGGAGTACCCAAATCTGCACCCAGGTATTTCCCTGGTGTGTTTGACCATGGATTCCCATAGCTGGAAGCATCATTTTTCCCTTAGAACC